>NC_054540.1:32525553-32708053 GCF_017654505.1 Polyodon spathula | reverse complement strand
ATTACATGTAGAAAATAGGATAACCTATGGAAAGGGCAGGCGAGTTAGTGTTTTTTATTTATTTATTTTTTAAAAAAAGATAATTTTTACAAACTGGCTTTTAAATTAGAATTTCAAATTTGACAAATGAAGTTTTTTTTCATCCAAAAAATTATGGTTTTTTTTTCTGGACTCAACAAAAAAAACCACAGTTAAGAACACACACACACACACACACACACACACACACACACACACATACACACACACACACACACCACGCATTGCAAGAGACTGAAGCAATAAGTAGTAGCTATTGAATCTAATTTGTGATTTAATGACCAACTCTATCAAGAAAAACAACCTGTTGTGTACTAGAGCAGATTTAGATCTCTGTGTGGGTATGTGTACAAACTTCCGTTTGTACTGCAGGACCCAGAACATTACCTTGAAATAAAAGACTAGCAGCCTTGAGCAAGTTCGTGGACATGGTGCTTCTAGATCATTACAGCTGTTATAAGTCATATATCCTGCAAAAATAAGTCTTTTTAAATAAAGTAGTTGTTGAAACATTGGTTAATTAAAATGGCTGTGTCGCTGTAGTTCTGTTTCCATCGTACAGCTGCTGTCTAAATGTTTTGATCTTTATCCTCATCTTTATTGAGCTGGATGTCATTACATTGACCAGGTCAGAGCCCTGCTCTGCACTATGTTTAAAGTAATTGCAAATATCAAAATAGTTCCATAAATCTTAGCCATTTTGCACTTCCACTCACAACATATGCACTCCTGGGGTTCTTTCACCTCTGCAGTGTCTTCTGGTTCAAAGCATGTTACTGGCTGAAGGCATGTCAGTCAATAGGGCCAGCTGACTGGTTATTAACAGGAAAGAAGCCAGTGAAGGGGTGGGGACCATTTCGCTCTCTGGTTTTTGGCAACTGCCTGTTATTTAAATTTTCTCTTTAACTATATTGCTATAGTAACTTACTCAAATGTTGTTAACCGCAAAAGTTCCATCTAAATGTGGTGTTTCAAATTGCATAAAAACAGCTTGTGTTCTTAATGGGTTACTATGGTATCTGTTAGTGCTGAAAGCACCATAATCAAGGCTGGGACACTTTGTGCCACGTTTCCAGACTTGTTTGAATCCATCAGCAGCAGATCTGAGATCAAATCCACCAATCGTGACTGTGAGAATTACTTAAGCAGCATCCAATGAGGATGCTAGAGAGATAAAGGCGGGGTTTAAAACTGGAATTCCAGAAAAAAAAACATGTAGGAAGAACGTGAGGGTTGTGAATAAATTATACTGTACGTCGGTAGATTCATTCATAGGTAACACTTTACATTGTGTCTCTAATTACTGTGTACATAATAGCTACTTAGTAAATACATGTGTACTTACACATCATTACAATGTTATGTTATTATGCATAGTTACAATGTATATAATGTGTAATTTTTTTTGCAAGATAACCCTAACCGTAAAACCTAACCCTAACCCTAAACTGAATCCTTTGCTGATAAAACTGAGTGCTTACATATATCATGCAAAAAGATTTACATATTAAGTATATTGTAACTGTGCTTAGTAACATTAACATTATGTGTAACACATGTATTTACTAAGTAACTACTATATAAATACACAGTAATTTAGAGGCAAAATGTAAAGTTTTACCAACTCATAGATATAAATTATACACAAATGTGATTCATACAGTTTGATATTGGAGACTTCTCTAGTGACCTAGTGAGTGTCCAGCACGAAAGACGAAACAATGTGGTTCATATTTGCGATATTTGCTCTTTGTTAACAAGTGTGTTTTTTTTTTAGATTGGATTGCAGACTGCAGATGGAACCAGCACCCCCAGTTTCATATGAAATCACCCTCCAGATTAAACAGCCTTTATGTTTAGTTACTTCTTGGCCGCTATTTGGTTTCAGGACTAGGTACCGGTATATGTGGGTTGTTTTTTTTTTTTTTTTTTTTTTTTTAATTATAAAAAAAAAACATAATAACTTTTTTAAAAAATAAAATTTAACAAAAGATTTACCTCTAGGACGATTTTGTAAAATAAATAAAATAGTCTATCATAAAATTATGGTTAATTTATGAAAGCACCCTAGATATTGCTGCAATTCATTGTGCACGGAACAACTCAGCATTTTATTCACTTCTGAGGCCGTCCAATAAAGACTCGCTCCACACTAATAAAGAAATACTCCGGGCACATTTGCAGTTGAGTTTCTATTGTAATAAATCTCAAATTGTAAACTAATGAAAAGACCCTGGTATAGCACCATCATCCAAGCGCACACAAAGGGAAGCAATTTGAAAATGTTTGACAAAGTAACGGTGCTCGTGATCAGGCGAGAAGGGCCTCATTCCCCGTCTATGGAGATATTGCATTATCATTCATATTAAAGAATAACCCAATGGCACTTATTTTCAGGAAACTAAATTACCACACAATCAATAATGCATTCTAGTTTAATCTGAAATTTCAGCATGTATGATATTCTGCTTGCAGTTAATATCTGGCTGTACAGCAAACTCGGCTCCCACAATATTTCTATAAGGGAATTACCTGACTAAATAATCAAATGCTAAGGTAGCTTGCAGAGAGATATTAATCTAGGCTGTAGATGGCTTAATGTAGCCAGTAAGATGGGAATAGAAGACAGGTAAGCAAATATTTACGCAGATAAAGTGGGTTTTATCAAGCATTTTAACTGTTTCAGTGCAGAGGAGTCAATAATGGAACGGGTTATGCATCCACAGGAGTTCTGCATTATTGTCGATTTACATATAAATTGCCTTATTTTAGCCTCAATAATTTTTTTTCTTTTTTTTTTTTTTTTTTACATATGTGTTTATGATACACATCTGCTGAGATTTCAGAAAGGCTGCAGCACTCTTTCAATACAGAAACTCCATTCTATTCACATACCGTTTAACCCCTTGACTGGCTTTCTGATCAGCGCTGTATTTCAGGGTAGTTGTGTTGTTTTCATCACCCAAGGCACTGTTACAATCTTTTCCTTTTGATACTATAGACTTGCAATCTCTCACATTTAAAGTTGTTCTAGCAACCATACCATACTATACCATTGCATACCATACCTTTCCATACCATAGCATAGCATGACATAGCTTAGTATACCATACCACACCATACCACGCCATACCATACCATACCATACCATATCAATTTCATTTATATACCGTCCTTCGTACACAAGCATCCCAAGGTACTTCACAAAAGTTAAAAAGCAAACTCAAAGAGCTCCAAACAGCTTGCTAATGAAAGTTCAGATCAAAGAGGTGTGTTTGAGACTGTGAGACCCAAGGAGGCCTCTCCCTCTAGAGCAGGGGTGCCCAATCCTGGTCCTGGAGGGCCAGTGTCCTCCTGGCTTTTGTTCCAACTGTTCCCTAATAAGTTAATTGGACCAATCAATCACTTATTAGAAGCTTAATTGATCAAATTAAGCAATTTAGTGTACAGTTGGAAAAAAACCAGGAGGGACACGGCCTTCCAAAATGAGTATTGGGCACCCCTGCTCTAGAGCTTCTCTTTTACATGCGGAGAGAGGAGGCTGTGAGACCCGAGGAGGCCTGACCCTCTAGAGCTCTTTTACATGTAGAGAGGAGGCTGTGAGACCGAAGGAGGCCTCTTCCTCTAGAGCTTCTCTTTTACATGCGGAAAGAGGAGGCTGTGAGACCGTAGGAGGCCTGACCCGCTAGAGCTTCTCTTTTACATGCGGAACGAGGAGGCTGTGAGACCGAAGGAGGCCTGACCCGCTAGAGCTTCTCTTTTACATGCGGAACGAGGAGGCTGTGAGACCCAAGATGGCCTCTCCCTCTAGAACTTCTCTTTACCCCCAGGGCAGCAGATAATTGTTTCTTGAAATAGTAGCTTGGGTTGATTATATATATTTTTGGTTATTTTGGATATATGGGTTATATATTCTATATATATATATATATACACACACACACACACACACACACACACACACACACACACACACCTGTCAAAAGTTTTAGAACACCTCCATTTTTCCAGTTTTTATTGAAATTTAAGCAGTTTAATGTCTCAATGTACTCTGAAATTAAAGCATAGAACAAATAAACAATTGGAGATAACAAAAGAAATCATGGAATTGTTTTGTTTAACACAATTTAATCAAAATTTTTGACTCATCAAAGTAGCTACCTTTTGCAGAATATAACAGCTGAACACACTTGTGGCATTCTTTCTACAATGGAAATCAAATGTTGTTCAGAAAGTTCTTCCCAACACTGTTGCAGAAGTTCCCACAAATGTGTTGCACTTGTAGGTTGCTTTGCTTTCACCCTTCTGTCCAGTTCATCCCAAACCAGCTCGATGGGGTTTAAGTCTGGAGACTGTGCTGGCCATTCCATGATTTGAAGCCTACCGTCTTGTTCCTTTCTTCTAAGGTAGTTCTGACATAGCCTGGAGGTATGTTTTGGGTCATTATCTTGCTGTAGGATGAACCCCTGACCAACTAGGTGTATACCAGAGGGTATTGCATGGCACTGCAAAATGCTGTGGTAGCCGTTTTGGTTCAGGGTGCCACTCACTCTGTGCTAGTCGCCGACTCTGGATCCAGCAAAAGAGCCCCAGACCATCACGCTTCCTCCTCCATGTTTGACAGTTGGTGTCACACACCGAGGAACCATCCTTCCGCCTACATGACGGCTTACAAAAACGCTGTGTAATGGACCAAAGATTTCAAATTTTGATTCATCGGTCCATAAGACCTTCTTCCAGTCTTCAGTAGTCCACTGGTGGTGCTTAATGGCCTAGGCAAGCCTCTTTTTCTTATTTTGCCATCTTAGTAATGGCTTTCTTACTGCCACTCGACCTGTCAAACCTGCAGCTCGAAGTCTTCTCTTCACATTTGAAACTGAGACTTGCTTACTTCGACCAGTGTTAAGATGTGCTTGAAACTGTTGTCCTGTGAGCCTCCTATCATGCAAGCTTTGACTCTCAGAAACTTGTCTTCCGATTCTGTTGTGGCTTTGGGTCTGCCAGACCTCTTCCTGTCAGAGTTTCATCCAGTTTCCAAGTGCCTTTTGATGGTGTAGGAAACTGTACTCACTAACACCTTGGCTTTCTTTGCAATTTCTCTAAAGGAAAGACCTACACTTTTAAGGGTTATAATGGTCTCTGTCTTCCTTTGTTAATTGGCTTTTTCTCACTATTATGATAGCAATATACTACTTCCTGCAGTACAATACTGTCCAAATAATGCTTAAGAAGGTGTAGTATCACACATTGTTCCAACACTGCTTTTATACAGACAGAGGGTTTGTAAGTAATCAACAAAAGTTGGGACACCTGTAGGAATTGTTAGATTCAACTTTCAAGGCTTAATTTACTTCCATTGCTGCAGAACAGCTGTAAGTTGTTAACCCATTACTTGTTCCCTGAAAAAGGCCTTTTTGTATAACTCTGAAATGTTCATTATTTTTCAGTTTTTGGTAACCTAAACTTTTTTTTTTAACCTCTGGCAGTTTACCGCTTACCTTTGTACCATTTCAGGTTATTCACTGGACTTGAACTGCTTAAATTTCTATAAAAACTGGAAAAATGGGGGTATTCTAAAACTTTTGACCGGTAGTGTATATCATAGTTTTAAAACTTCAATTAACCCCTCTGTTCCAAAATTGATTGAATTCAACCTTTATATCCTTGCAGCTCATGCCTGTAGCCCGGAGATCATTACAGCGGCATCTATTTCATGAGCCACACATGAGTCCCAGCAAGGATCCTCCTCCTGCCTGGTGCTGCTGATGAAATTGGGTTTGGAGCAGTGTGTGATGGATAAGGCGTTAGGCACATCATTAGGTCCTGCTTTGATGTTAGCCAGGGCTACCGCTAGACAGGTATAGAGGACACAACGCTGCACCCCATGAACGCATTCTCAGTGTGTAAGAAGTGTAATGCATGGAAAAGAAAGTGTGTTTAAACTGGGATCTAACAGCTGACATCAGAGATATTAAACAATGCAGTGGTTCAGAACTCACTTTGACCTTAGATCAAATCATGTCAACATCAAGCATATTTTGGGCGCTGACAATACCATAGCAGTTTCACGCATTGTAGGATTTAATACACGCTTGATTAGCCCCAGTGTACAGGTAACAAGCTCAGATGTGTCTTATTAAACTCATAACAAAACCAGGAATGGATCAAAATGCTATGCAATGGGATTCCATCCATGGGTTGTGTATTTGTTATAACTCTGAAAGCACGTGGGAAATTACAGTGCCGTCACAGTCAGAGGCACTCAATGCAAAACATTCCCTAACAGAGTCCTGGGTGCCTTCCCTTACCCTGGTATTCCCAGTGACCCCGGGCCTTGTTAACATGCTGTACATTCCACTCACAGTGTGCACACAGCAGGCTGGTTGGAGTCCCTCATCTGATCAAAAGATATCCTCCAGATGAGATGGACCTTCAGTAATTTATAAATTATTAATTTCCTACTCTTTAGCAAGAGACTGCTTGAACTGCAATTGCGATCCTCTCTTCAGACGGAAGTGTCAGAGGTCGTTTTCCCTGACGCATGCAAAAAAAAAACCCAAAACATGTTTCTATAAAAAACAATACATTTCAAATATATCTTTTGATGTATATTATAAAAATAATAATTCTAATAATAATAATAAAACTCATCTTCGCCTGCTTTGAAACATTAAAGAAACCTATTCGAGAGAAGCGCTTTCAGGCAGCTGCTTGTGTTGTTATTCATTTAATCCTGACGCCTTCATCTTTTAACCCATGTAAAGTCAAAGTCAATAGTAAACTTTATTAAAGTCATTATTTTCCTGACACAGACTCTGTGCTGTAAATGAATCCAGGCTGACAGTGATGTCTCTCCCACAATGTCATATTATACAAATGGCTCTTCTTTGAACGCTGCGACAAGGGTTTTTATCTCATTTGTAGTTACTGAGAACTCCTACAAACGAGTCTATTGTAACACATATTGTTGTACCACACTACACTGTCATAAATCGCTGTCACAGTATATTACTTCAAAGCTGTAAAACTCCTTACAGTCTGAATTTACCCTTATAAAAGCATCCCATAGTGAAGGCATAGCACAGTATAATAAAGCACAGTAAGCACAGTAAGAGAGCATAAGTTTTGTCATTTTAATGAAAGCTGTACAATGAAGAAATACTTACCATTCATGACTGACCCAGCATCAACATCGTCAAAAGTGTGGGTGTATTCAGTACATTCCCCATTGCTATTTTCCGGGCTGGAGATCGCTGTAGGTTCCATAAAATCCAAGATCCATGGTGGGTTTATCTCTGGCCTGCTGCTCTATATTTCCGAGAGTTCTCGGACAAACTTGCAGGTTTTCAACACAGAGATAACACGAACATAAAGGAGAGAGCTGCTTCTGCATCCAGTGCTCAAAGAATAGCACAGACATTTACAGAGCTTTTTGAGATATTATAGTAATAAAATAATGACTTGGATCGCATTATTGAGGAGTTTGGTGATAAAACGAATGATCGGGAGAGTATCTACGTCTATAAAGAGGTATGTGAAAAATGTAGCGAACAAGGGGTGAGGCTTGGCTGGAGATGCAAGACTGTCCTTTTGCGATTCAATACCTTTTCAACCAGCTTTACTCGGGGGGGGGAAGAAATATTTAAAACAGCGCGTGTGAAAATAAATTGGACCTGACGCCCCTAAATGGACCGCCAAGTTCATTTCTGCATCATCCCAGCTGCTACCCCTTAAAACCAACATTGTTTGATCTGCTACGCTCGACCTAGTAGGGGAGTGGTGTGAGCTCCGTCACCGCACTGACGCATTAAGGCCGGCCCAGGGCCTGCGTTGGGTTCACACAGGCAGATAGGCCGGCCCTGAGGCGGCATTGGTACTTTAGGCCGCATCAAAAAGCTGGTCTAAATTTCACCCGGCCCAGGGTCACCTTTTCATTTTGCAAGTGTTCACACATGAGATAAGGCGTCCCTTGGCTATCCTAAACTGCAAGTGTGAACGGGGTGTATGTTGTTTAAGACGACTGTTTAGTTTTTTCTGTCTCTGTCTGTTTCCTTGGCTGCTTCCACAAATTTTATTTGTATGTTCTGTGGTTGCTAAGTAACGAACTTGGCAACTAAGGTATATACGTAATTGCTTAACCATTGCTAGAAAAGTGAGCGGGTATATATTTTTTGTCGTGGAAAACTGTAAAAATGCTTTTGCAGGCACTTGATTTTTGTGACTGTAACTTGATTGAGACTCTAGGTGCCTAACGTTATACCTAGAACTACCGCAGCTGTCATTTTGACTGTCATAACAAAAACAGTGGGTTTGGCTTAGTGCTGCTGAACTTGAGAGCTTTGCGCTTGCTTACAAAAAAGTACCATGGTATTGCCAAGGAAAATGTACCATTGTACTTTCATGGTAAATTGGACAGTACCATAGTACATGCATGGTACTTTATACCATAGTACATGCATGGTACATTATACCATGGTACAGCATGTACATTATACCATGGTACTGGCATGATACATAGCTTGGTACATTATATGAATGTTTTTTAAGAGAGGTTTTCATTTCCTAACCACATACGATACCAATCTATTAAATCCCACGAGTAGCTAGGCTATCAAGTCGTATTTGTACTCTTTATGACATGAATATGCATTTGTAAACTACTACAGAAAACGATAAGAACATTGTAAGAAATTCTAATTGTTTTTAAATACTGTACCTGGTTAAAGTGGTGCAACTAACTGAAATAAAATAGACCTGAAAAGTAAACATTGCACTACTTTTATGGCCAAGTTACAAATCAATGCTGTTAAATACTCCAGTACTGTACCACAATTCATAAAGTATAATATAAAACCATGCTATTTAAAACCATATGGAGTACAACACTTAAGTCTCAATAGCTATAGTTTGTGCACGTTATGTCCTACAGTGTTAACTACGCGGTATAAAATTAGTCAAAATATATACTTTTATATCACTTTATTGCATATAGGCATACTGTACCATGCTGCACTATTGTACAATTCTTGTACAATAGAAGTACCATGGTATCTATAATGAGTGCCATTGTAATCCAATAATGTACCATGGTACTAATTATTGTAAAACAAAATTATTATTATTATTATTATTATTATTATTATTATTATTATTATTATTATTATTATTATTATTAACTTCAAATAACACACAGGACTGTAAACCTGACTACCATGTTTTTTTTGTTGTTTTTGTCAGTTACGTTTCAGACGGACTTGCTTAGTGCCCCCCCCAAAATGTAATCAAAATCAGCCTAAATGAAAATGTAAAATATCCTTTAAACTTGGATAGGCATTATTCTAATTATTACACAAATTGTCCTGTTTCAACAGACTTCTACATACACACACAAAAAAAATAAAAACCATCTGTGTTAGTCATGAAGGACATTTTCAAATCTTTGCAAAGCCTGAGTTTTCATCGCTGTGTTTCAACCACCAGTGTAGATATCGGGCTGGAGACTTGCACCAAATGACTGCGTTTCTGTTAAGGGCCTATTATCAATCATAACAGGTTTTCATGAAAGCCATCATTTGGTGCAAGTCTCCAGCCCGATATCTACACTGGTGCTTGAAACACAGCGATTTCCTGCAGCCGTGGGCCAAAGAGACGCTGTTGTCACACTTTTAGTTCTTAAAGTGAAGTAATACAGAATGACTTGGTGACATCATAACTAATGGGAATGCTTTACGAACGGTTAGTCGTTATATATATATATATATATATATATATATATATATATATATATATATATATATATATATATATATATATATATTATCGCACAAAAGAAAATAAACCTCATTGTATACGAGAAAGAGAAACGAGTGAGATAATGATATACGTGACCTTCCTCGGCTTGTTGGTCCTAACTTCATATTCCGACATGACAATGAGCTAAAGCTTGCTGTGCTAACCTTGTACACGCTGGTTTGTAGGAGTAGTAGCAGCGGATACTGCGGAGGGAATCGAGGACTAGCGCGCTCGATGTAGCAGAGTAATCTTGTAGGATGTGTGAAAATCAACAGATCACAGGGTGAAAGTCTGCTTTACTGAGCTGGCATACTGTATTGTAAAGAACAGCAAGGTATGGTCAAGCATATTCAAAAAAAAAAACAGGACACCCCATGATAAGCTATATGGTAAATGCATAGCATCATGTATGCGAGCAACGCATGGTAAAGGTGCAAGATTATTGTGCTGTGCTGTGTTATTTACTCCAAATCGTCACTAGCATTATTTTTGTCTGACGAGATAAAAACATTGTTGTTTACAATTCTGAAACGAATCAGAAACAATACTTCTGTTCACAGGCCCCGGCATCAAATGTCTGAGTTGTTCATTTCTGGTTTGGAAACTTTTTCAATGTGTTATTATTACTTGTGAAAGTATCATGCTAATGACGTTTTTAACGGAAATAGCTTTGAGAATCTGGCCCCTTGCTGTTTAATTACATTAATTACATTTTTAGTTTGGTTTAGAGGACGGCAATGCTGTACAGACCCCACGGCTAGGCACTCTGCATTCATAAAAGCTATTTGCTCCAAAACGTCATTAGCCCAATTTTATTTTCTCAATGGAAAAAAAAAAAACACCAATTAAAAGTTTGCAATGATAAGAAATGACTTAATACTCCATTCAAGCTTTGAGAATTTAGCCCAACATCTTATGATTCCAAAGCCCATTAGGGTAGCCACCTGTCCCTGATTTCCCTGGAATGCAAAATGCCTTCCCAGGACACTAAAAGGTCACAGATTTTAATTTGATCGCAATTTTAATGTTATGCTTCCACATCTAAGTAGATCAACCAAGATGCAATATTACAAAAATAGAGTCACAATATGTACTCTTAATACACAGATTTAAAAAGGGACAGTCTCTGATATCATTGTGTGACATTGTGCTGAAAATGTAGAAAAGAAACGAATAAATGCAGTGACTCTGAAAAAGACTTCTAGTCAAAACTTTTGTCATTGAGTTTATTTGAGTTTATTTATTTAAGTTTATTTTAGTATTTCTAAATTCAGCATCATTGAGTGCCTAACCCTTTAAGAGACATATGTATCCCACAAATACAAATTATGCTTGCTTTCTTATTTTTGCAATGAGGGGCACGAAACAGGGTCAGTTTCCTTCTTGTGTTACTTGAGTTGCTCTGAAATGTATTTTAAGAAGAAACTGTTTGAATAAGCACTCCGTTCCTTGTGCGCCTGAAGGGGTTAATAGTTAGGGATTATTGTACTGCAAACACAACTGGGGTGGAAATTGCAGTGCAATTCTCTGATTTCTGATTTTTCGGTTTCCATTCTCTGATTTTGTGAAACCTCATGACTTATCATACAGTGCTCTTAACAAGATAAAACAAAGTGTTAAGTACTCTCAAAATCAGTTCAGTGCCGCCATTATGCTTTCTGTAATGAGAATATGAAATATTGATATCTTCGAAGGAGCTGTGTTTTCACAGTATATGAAACCCACCACGGAGTTGAGTTTTCAAAGCAGCTATGAGTCAAACACAGTGGGGAACTCAATTGCCTTTAATCTTCCTCTCTTTTGAAAATTTGAACCTATTAGTTAATTTTGCCTTTTTCAGTGCACTTCAATGAAACAGAGGCCTCCTGGATTGCTTGGTTGCACTATAACCCTTAGCAACTTTATATCTTGTGTAGCTTGTTTTTTATTCTACATGTTTCACAGCCAAACACTCGCCAACAGTCCTGTGCTTCTGAAAAGTCACATGATGAGGGCAGAGACACTGAAAGCAGAGAGTGCTTATTAAGCAGAGCCAAAGCTAGAGGACTCCAACTCTCCTTCTAAATAACAACCATTGCTTTTCATATGACATTAACAAGGGTCAGCTGAGAGTTAAAGGGTGGTTTTGCGGGTTCTTCCCATATAAAAGGTACATTTACATTGTAATTTTGCAGTTTCCCCCATGCTTTTCCCATGGCTATCTGTGGCAAAGTGCCCGCCCCTGTGTGTACTTTGTGTTGTGTGTTAATGTTGGTGTATAGTCAACGGGTCTGTGTAACACGAGTGTTTAAAATGTATATCTGTATTTAGGCACGAGGATTGCACAGCACTTCACGTGCAAGTAAAAAGTAATAATATGTGAGCACGGGAAATTGCACTTTATTAATTCACGTGCAGTTGTACTGTGACTCCAATTGAATGATTGATTAGCAATCAAGTCTCAGTACAGCTGCATAAAAACTGCATGTTTTCACTCACTCGGTGGTTGTGTGTTCGGTGAGTGGAGAGGAGAGAATTAAGAATGAGAAAACGAAACAAAGTAATATATATATAACCATTTTTTTCACTCACCTTGTTTGTCTGTTAGTCCACCATTTGTTTAAGTGTTAGTCCCTTTTGTTTGTCTGTTTATTTTGGCCTCACGTGCCGTGTTCTGCTTTTGTTACAACCTTGTTATTTAGTGTTCTGTTCACTCATTAAACGCTGAGTGAAATCATTCGCTCAGCTCCACCAAACTCCACCTCTCTCTCTGTTTATTGCCTGGTTCCTGTTTCTGTTCTGACGCCCCCAACTCCGTCCGTCTTTGTGACACTATCCTATGCATTTATCACAGCTTACCCTGGTTTGCCATGCGCATTAGTATGCTTTAGCATACCTTGCTATTCTTTACATGCTTTACTATGCTTTCACTGTGCTTTGCTACGTTTTTACTGTGGGAAATTGTAAAGGTTAGTTTACCATGTATGTTTTTTTAATATGCTGTTGTGACAAAGTGGTTTATTGTAGACAGGTGCAGGGGTGATGCAGTGCATGAAAGAAGTAGACAGAGATACTTGTAATCCACTTTTTAGAAATGTTTTATTTTATTTCCAGGTCTGACGATCAAACAATAGTTCCCAGGCAACGTGAACAGCACGGGTATATAGTATAGTCTTGAGCAAAGTTCTTACTGCGCCTTAAAAATAAAGTCCAAATAAACTAAACCAGGTGCGTAGATTCCCAATTACATATAATAGCAGAAGTCAAAAAGGATCTGCACACTGTGATCAGGAGAGTGGCAACAAGGAAACCACTACATAATCAAAGTAAGCAAAAAAACATTATTTTATTAGACCAAAGAACAAGCAAATCAAGTGCTCAGTACCAGTGCAAAAGTTTTGGTCGTTTGACCATCTTCATTGCTGTGCTAAACAAGTTAGAAACACCTAGGTATTTAAAGAGTCTGGTGTTCAGTTAAAAACAGATAAACAGGTATACAGACCAATCAATAAATTAGAACATATAGACATCAGAGAACATATAATATATACTCCATTAAATAATTACATTGACAGGAAAATATTATATTTAATAATGATACGGATCATAAAAATGTAGCATATTGATAAACTGATGAATTTAAACAAACAGCTATCCAGATTACAGCAATTCATATAAATTTGGAATAAAATTGACACAATTACATACCGTTGATGTTCGTATTAGAGATAATTGAATAAAGAGGATATATTTATTCTAAAGATAACACGATAAACCTAATCCTTCATGAATTCCTTCAGGTTGTACTGTTTTGAGATAGAAAATCAATTTTGCTTCACACTGAAGTAATTTTTGGTTTAGCTCACCCCCTCTACGAGGTTGACTTAATCTTTGTATACCACAGAATTTAAAATCCGAAATGGAGTGATTTTTCTCTTCAAAATGTCTAGCCAAATGTCTAGCTTTTCTACAGGTGGCACTTTTGTGTTCATCACAAGAACAGGCCGTCCCAAATAATGAACAAATATCCGTCCCACAATAATACCAACACGGTCACCAGTCCTGGGTGCGTGCAGTAGTGCTCGTGGTAGGTGATACAGGTTTATACTTGTGACAAAGGTGCAGTGTTGTCCGGTTTCATGCTGGCCCTTGGTGACAGCTCTGGAACTGTGTTAACTGTCTGGACAAGATGAGACAATACAAACAAACAAAAACACAACACTCACGATTTTAGCAGTTTATTTGCTTTTACTGTCCTTCTTGGTTCTTACTCACTACAAACTAAAGCGAAGGAACAGATTACGATTCTCTGCCTCCCTTATATGCTATCATGAACGACCCCTTGGTAAACGAATGCAGCTGCCTTTTCAATCTGCGGCTGCTACATTGTTTCCCTTCTGGGTCAATACGTTCTGGCAATGGAGTCTCGCAGACTGACCGACTTCCTGACCCGAGGAAAGAACTGTCGGGCCAGCCCATCCAAAGAACTCTGTCCTTGCTGCTTAGCGTCCTCACAGGTTGGGAGGGAGATTTACAACCAAGATTCACTGTATTTCTGTCACAACTGTACAATACCTCTGTGATTTACAATGCTTGATTATGCTTTACCATGCTTTTACTGTACTTTATTACATTTTGCTATGCTTTTATGATGGGAAACTTTTATAAAGGCTGGTTTACCATGTTTTTTTTTTTTTAATTTGCTGTACCATACCTCTGTGATTTACAATGCTTTCACTATGCTTTTATCAAGGGGACATTTTATAAGGGGAATTTTGACAGCATACCCATTGCATTGTAATCAGCAAGTTAATTGGTCAAACTCTTGCACACAAATTTACAGCTGCATTCAAATTGCATTCCTTCCCTTTGACAGCAGGCTTTTCACAATGTGATGCTCTGTGCTGCTATTGCAATGGCTCAGATGAGTGGACTGTCCAGATCCATGCTTTATCTGCATTGTCTGTTATTTGTCACTGTGTAGCCCCTCAGATTATTGGTACAGCTGAGTTATGGGTGTCTGGTATTTCCTGATCATATTTTGATAAAAGGTTGCCTGATCATTGACGCCTGACAGTCAGTTTTCACATGTCTTGATGAAGCCCCCATCACGTGACACGCTCTAACATACAACAGAAATTAATATGGGGTCTAAACGCAGTAGTGGATCCAAAAACTGCCACTGGTTAAAAATGAAAATAGACAAATCCTTGCATTTCACTTACTTTCAAATAACAAAAAGTTAAAGCATTTTTTATTGAAAGATGGATTTCTATTTTCCCTGCGTAGGGACGTCAGAAATACCACGTGTGTTCTACAATAGTTTGTATATTCACTGGGGGCAGAGTGTTGCAGGGGGGATGGCTTAAGTGGTGCACCAAATGTACTTGAAGGTTAGACATGATTCTGTGAGCGCTACAGACCACAGCGGTGCTTTACAAATGATCATGTCTAACCTCTAAGAACAGCAGGTACCCATGAGTGTTACCTTTAGCCTGTCCCCCTACAACATTTTGTCTCAACATGGTAAGTATTACTGATTTATTTCTTGCATCCACTGGAGACAGGTCACTGTATATCCTCTGGTGTGCCTTGTGTACTCTGAGATTTGACATGATTCTACGAGTTCTACCAGAGGTGCTTTAAACTAAGATTTAAAAAGCCATAAGGATGTGTTGACTGAACCAGAAAGTGGTGCAAGTTACTTTCCTGCAGAAACCCTTTTGCATTACAATGCAGCGGAATGCTTCAGGAAATTGCAAAACATTCTGTAACATTTTATAAGGGATGGAATTTTATAATGAGCATGACTGCACCCTTGTATAACATGCAAAGATTAATCTAACATTTCCATGAGGGTACACTTTTTTTCTACAGCTATGGACAAAGGTTTTGCATCGCCCTATAGAATTAACTCATTTAGCTTCATAAAGTCGAATGGAATCTGCTGAATAATGTTACTTTAGCATATTGAATTACATACCGCTTTGTAGTTTTCCATATACTTAACGAAAAACTGACACAAATTGAAAAATGTGACATTACAAAATCTAAAATGAAACTGTACTACTATTGTGGCTTCCAGTAGACTTTTGCATCATTTTGTACTGTCTTTAATTACATGATGCTAAATAAAACATCTAAATTATGTTCATATAGTTTAGTTTAGTTTTATTGTGTCTCAATCCTTAAATTATCCTTGATGCAAAAGTTTTGGCCGTAGTTGTAGGTTCCCTCAACAAACCTGTTTGCGTACTAATACTGTGATACCATCACCCCCTACCTCCCCAGCTATAAATCTCTTCATAAAGATTCCTTTCGTGCCTCTGGTAGTGTACTGTACTGTAATGCAGTGTGGATGTATTTATTCCAGCATAAAAAGACATAGAAAAAAAATGAGTTGTGGGAGCAAGCTGTTTGAGCAGCCTCAATCTGCTGGTTACAGAAAGGAGGAAATGGGAAAAGGAGCAGAAGAAAGTTCCTGTGCGCAGTTAATATCGAACCGCAGCCACCTCCCAATGATCCCTGCTGCATCCAATTTCTGCCACAATGCTCTGTGCTAAACTCCCATCAAACAGACACACCGCACACAAAGGAAAACCTCATCACCAAGGGAAACTAATCCAGCCCTGCGCCATGTAAGCCTGTCAGGTTTTTTTTTTTTACTATAAGAAGTCATCACTCATTTCACTGAAGATTAAAAGTAGGACTGAATTGAGAAAATCCTCTCAGGAATTCGGAATTTAAATAGTGGCAAGACAAATTGCAAAAAAATATATATACTTTTTTTTTTCTTTTTCAAATTATAGACGTGTAAGAAAAAAAAAAAAAAGGCCAATTTTCTGGGATCCCTTCAAACAGTCTCCCTGATTCTTGATTGTTGCTCAATAGATAAGGCTGCAGAACCTGCCTGGTTTAATTACTTTGCCGTCAGCTACAAGGTGTTACTGTGGGAGAATGACAATTGCTTTCTACTCAGAATATGGATCTAGGGTCAATCTGCTGTTTCATCATGTTTCAGTCTCCAGCTTTGCCCGCCAAGCAAAGCTCATTTCTGTTATAATAATGAGACATGTGATGGATTGAATGTAATGTTAAACAGGCACTGTACTCTTAAACATAAAAGACTTATTTGCGTTTTTTTTATTTTTATATTCAGGCAAATCTGTTTTTTTCTCATGCTTACATACATCCATATTGCTGAAATAGTTTTGAACTGGACTGATTGCTTAAGAGCCCCATGACTCTGGGAATACACTTCGTAGAGTGTCCAGTTATGCTGTGGAGTGTGAACAGGAATTGTAATAGAATCAAGTGCAGTAAATGTCCATTTAGGGTTTCATGAATGTGTTTATAAGAACCCATATGAAGTGAAGTCTAAAAGCTTTCTAATCAAAATCCCATGGCTGAGGTTTATTGTGCTCCAACCTTTGAGCTAAAGAACTCCTTGATTACCTCACTGGTAACTTCAATCATATATTCCTCAGATAAGGAGAGAGAGCAAGAGAGAGAGAGAGAGAGAGAGAGAGAGAGAGAGAGAGAGAGAGAGAGAGAGAGAGAGAGAGAGAGAGAGAGAGAGAGAGAGAGAGGAGAGAGAGAGAGAGAGAGAGAGAGAGAGAGAGAGAGACCCCCATAGCAACCATTACATGTATTGAACTAGTTCAGTTCTCAGCAAGAAGTAGTTAGTCAATTAAATGATTATTAAAATTGTTAAAAGTATCAGATGCTATAGTCCACACCTCGAAATGGAAAGAACAGGGTTCCGACCTTTCACATTCACAAACCCATTTTAATTTTAGTAGGGTTGCCACTTTTTCCACAAACCAAACCTGGACATATTTCTTAGTCAGCCTAAGTCTATCAAAACTGCAGTATACTGTAATACAGTTTAACACAATACCACCAGATCTCGGTATAAATCAATAATCATTCAGTATACAGAGTATTGTGCTCTTGATATTTCCAGCAATTGAACTTGCAAGCCATAAAAATAATAGCTATAGTGCCTATAGAAAGTCTACACCATTTTCAAATTTTTCACCTTTTGTTGCCTTACAGTCTGGAATTAAAATGCATTAAAATTGTTTTGTTTTGTTTTTTCCTCTATTTACACATCCTACCCCACAACCTCCAAGTACAAAAATTTGTAGAAAATTAATTAAAAATAAAAACTGAAATAGCTTGGTTGGATAAGTGTCTACCCCCTTGTAATAACAATCCTAAATTAGCTCAGGTGTAACCAATCACCTTCAAAATCACACACTAAGTTAAGTGGCCTCCACCTGTGTTAAACTGTAGTAATTCACATGATTTCAGGATAAATTTAGCAGGTAGGTTCCCTCTGCTGGTAGTGCATTTCAAAGTAAAGACTCAATAATGAGCACCAAGGCGCTTTCAAAAGAACTCCGGGACAAAGTTGTTAAAAGGCACAGATCAGGGAATAGGTATAAAAAAATATCAAAGGCCTTGAATATCCCTTAGAGCACGGTCAAGATGATTAAAGAAGTGGAAGGTGTATAGCACCACCAAGACCCTGCCTAGATCAGGCCATCCCTCCAAACTAAATGACAGAGCAAGAAGGAGACTGATCAGAGAGGTTACCAAGAGGCCAATGGCAACTTTGCAAGAGCTACAGGCTTTTATGGCCAAGACTGGTCAAAGTGTGTATGTGACAACAATATCCCAAGCACTCCACAAATCTTGCCTGTATGGTAGGGTGGCAAGAAGGAAGCGATTACTCAAGAAAGCTCACCTTGAATCCCGTTTGAAGTATGCAAAAAAACACTCTGGAGATTCTGTAGCCATGTGGCGAAAAATGTTGTGGTCTGATGAAACTAAAGTTGAACTTTTTTACCTAAATGCAAAGCGTTATGTTTGGCGCAAACCCAACACAGCGCATCACCCAGAGAACACCATCCCTACTGTGAAGCATGGTGGTGGCAGCATCATGTTATGGGTATGTTTCTCATCGGCAGGGACTGGGGCACTTGTCAGGATAGAAGGGAAAATGAAAGGAGCAAAGTACAGAGAAGTCCTTGAGAAAAACCTGCTTCCCTTTGCAAGAAAGCGGAAACTGGGACAGAAGTTCACCTTTCAGCATGACAATGACCCGAGCACACAACCAAAGCTACACTGGAGTGGCTAAGGAACAAAAAGGTAAATGTCTTTGAGTTGCCCAGTCAGAGCCCCGACCTAAATCCAATCAAAAATTTGTGGCATGACTTGAAAATTGCTGTCGATCAACGCTCCCCAAGGAACTTGAAAGAGCTTGAACAGTTTTACAAAGAAGAATGGTCAAATATTGCCAAATCTAGGCAAAGTTGGTAGAGACCTATCCCAACAGACTCACAGCTGCAATTGCTTCCAAAGGTGCTTCAACCAAGTATTAACTCAGGGGGGTGGAGACTTATCCAATTATGATCTTTCAGTTTTGTATTTTTAATATATATATTTTTTTCTCAATAAAATTTTTTCCCCCTTAACAGTGTGGAGTATGGTGTGTATGTAAGTGGAAAGATCCTCATTTAAAGGCATGAAACTCTGAGGCACAGACACAACAAAATGTGAAAAAAGTTCAAGGGGGTGTAGACTTTCTATATGCATTGTATATATTGAACTAGTTAATTTCTCAGCAAGAACGAGTCAATTAAATGATTACTAAAATTGTTCAAAATACCAGATGTTACACATGACACGAAGCCAGATTAAAGAGCACAGGCATGTAGATTATGGACCATATTTGAACATACTGGAATGTGTTTTCTGCCCTTAAAAATGACTCCCCTCCACATGCTATCCCATCCCTCCCAATGAATTGGTTGTCTAGTGAATCAGTCAATCAAGCCGTGCTGGCATGGTGACATGGCTGTGTAAGAGGCAGTGTTGGGGGACGCAGTGCCTTTATGGCTCTAAAACAAGGAAAGCAGGTGAGCCCGCCTCTTTAACACAATGGTTAAGACATTGGCTTACGGTGAGCAGGGTCGCCGGTTTGGAACACTTGTTAGCCCATGAGACTGCTCCCTCTATTCTTGCAATTTTATAATTAGCGGTCTACTCAAATCACACAGAATTTACATATTTTTCCTTGGTAGGTTATGGAATAAAATTAGGATTTTTGCTGACATTTCGCAGACCTGTTTAAACATTAAATAAATCTAAAGAGATAATATTTCAGAGCACCATAAAAGCCTAAAAATAGTGGTACTTGCTTGTTTACTAAAATGGAGCGCTGTCATTTGTTAAAGGCAAGCATGCAACACCCCCCAGTTTCTGTCTGTGCTGTGAACACTTGCCCATACATTGAAACTGAACCACAGGTTGTTTGAAGCGAGGTGGCTGTGCTAGATCGTACCTATAGTACAGATTTAACTTGGCTACAACTGACAGGAATACTTTCTGTCAGCACTGACTTTCAAGTTTGTTTTCTGAAAGCTGTTAATTTGTTTTACGCTCTGTTTAGCAGCCTCTGTAGTAGCTTTCATTTAATGTGTGATTCTGAAGCTAAACAGCGATCGACCATATTTTCTCCAAAGTCACATTACAAGATGTGCACAACAACTTACCTCCATCTGCATGTAAAGTTTCTTTGGGAAATTTCTTGACACGATCCTCAGCCGAAATATACTTTGCTTTTTTTGCTTTGTCGTCCATTTTTGGAATTTTACCTCCAATTCTGAAAACTAGTTTTTAGCAGCCTAAATCAAAACAACAATGCAACACTGACTTTGTCCCATCTCCTACTGTACAGTACAGGTCACAGAAAAGCCATTACAGACACATTGATTAAAACATTGTCACGTGAACAATAAGCAAGAAAGTTAACAGCTTTTGGAGTATTTTTTTTTTTTTTAATGGTATTTTTTAAATAGTCTAAGGACATTTTTGTTTGTTTGTTGCCTAAGTTCAATGCACACAGGATGGCAAAGGAATAAAAAAAGCCTACCTACAGAAGTAAAGTAGTTTGTGTCGCTTGAAGTGTGCAGTAGTTAATTTATATGGTCTCTTTTTTCTCTCGTTTTTTTTTCTCTTTTTTAGTCCTGTTTGAATTGGCCTCTAAAAGAGGTGAATTTCGCGGCGACCCCTCAATTTCTTGATTTCAGAGAAATCACGAATTAGGTAGAGACCCCTATTTATAACTGGTCAATAAAGATGATGTCATCACTGCTGGGTCATGGAGCTAACTGAATGGATCGCTTTAACTTTATGTCTTGGCCACCACTGCTCTAGAGAAAAGATGCTGAGGACAGTTTATCCAATCCAGCAGTGGTGTCTCATCAGGACTTTGGCTCAAAGCGCCTATCATACCAGAAAAAAATAAAAACAAATAAAAAATAAAAACAGGTAAACTTGATCTCAGAGCTATTGTCATTGTTGCCACTGCCATTTTTGCATCTTGTCAGCTTGAATACAAAATAATCCACATGAATCTGCTTGTATCTCTGTGTGTCCCTCCTTCAAGGAGTAATTAGACGAGGATCCTGGACAACAACAGACAGGGAATCCACTTAATTCCAGAAAGCACATTACCTTTAGATTGTGGTTAGCAGTGCCGTGTGGCAGCAGCTTCACTGCT
Organism: Polyodon spathula; assembly: GCF_017654505.1. Lineage (NCBI taxonomy): Eukaryota > Metazoa > Chordata > Actinopteri > Acipenseriformes > Polyodontidae > Polyodon > Polyodon spathula. The sequence goes on along the minus strand of NC_054540.1, from coordinate 32,686,671 downwards.
CATTACCAATTAGCCTTCACAAGCAGCTGTCTAAGTGATAATATTTCATTTGCTCCTCTAATTATATACAGTATTTCTTTTTCTATAGTTAAATGTATGGATTGCTGCTTGATTTCATAAATCCTGTGCTGAGCACGGCCCTGCAGGTACAGTACCAAGGTGATTAGGGATGACCAATCTTCAGAAGGAGAGTGCAGACATACGAAAGCTAAACAGAGCCTCTCCACTTACCCACGACTGGGTCACTGTGATTCTCTACACGGATTTCACGCTCACAACTTTCAATTATTACAAAATATTCGGTGGCTTCAAAAGCGATTAGGTCTTCTTCTGTTAATATTATTATTATTATTATTATTTATTATTATTATTATTATTATTATTATTATTATTATGAGTCTGCTTGCAGAGGGAGGGGGATCTCTGGAACAGCATTGTGGCAAAGTGCCCGCCCCTGTGTGTATTTTGTGTTATGTGTTTTAATGTTGGTGTATAGTCATTGGTACACGGGATATAAACAGGTCTGTGTAACACAAGTGTTTAAAATGTTTATTGTATTTTGGCACGAGGATTGCACAGCACTTCACGTGCAAGTAAAAATAAATAATATGTGAGCACAGGGAATTGCACTTTATTAATTCACGTGCAGTTGTACTGTGACTCCACTTGAATGACTGATTAGCAATCCAGTCTCGGTACAGCTGCATAAAAGCAGCATGTTTTCACTCACTCGGGGTTGTGTGTTGGGTGAATGGAGAGGAGAGAATGAAGAATGAGAAAACGAAACAAAGTAATATATATATATAACCGTTGTTTTCACTCACCTTGTTTGTCTGTTAGTCCACCATTTGTTTAAGTGTTAGTTTGTTTTGTTTGTCTGTTTATTTTGAGAATGTGCCCTGTCCTGTTTTTGTTTGTTACAACCGTTTATTTTCTGTCTGTCTGTTCATTCATTAAATGCTGAGCGAGACCATTCGCTCAGCTCCACCAAACTCCACCTCTCGCTTTGTTTATTTTCCTGTTTCTGGTCAGACGTCCCCCACTCCGACTATCTTCATGACAAGCATACATTGTTCTAAATGAACTGGCTATTATTATTATTATTATTATTATTATAGTAGTAGTAGTAGTAGTAGTAGTAGTAGTAGTAGTGTAGTCTCTGCGTATAGGAACACCTCCTAAGAAAACTCTTCGCCTAAAGACACCATACACGGAGCGATGTTGTCTTCTGCAATTTATCAGCAATGATTTGTTACCTGTGATCTTCTCACCACAAACGTGGCGATTTTGACATCTAGCAAGTGATAATGGCAGATGAAGAACTGGTGGTTGTATGTGCTTGTGCAGCTGTTGCTATGATATTAAAAAGAAAAGTAGAAGCTGGAATAGGAACATCTGGAGAATGGATTCAAAAGAGGGAGGAAAGGGGAGCTTTGTAACAGAAATACAATGAGTTCTGGTTATAAATCTCCCTCTCGAACCGGTCAAATTGCCACACGTGGTGTCAGAACACAGGATGGATCGCAACGCATTGGCGGAGCTGCTGGAGACTCTGGAACACAGATGGGACGTAGAGGAGAGAAGGAGGGAGGAGTGCTATACTGCGCTCATTGAGCGGGTAGGGCTGGCAATGTACACAGCGCCAGCTCCTACCGCAACACCCGTAATATCGGCACTGAATGCTTGGCGATGAAGATGTTGGTGGAAGACGACCCAGAGGCATACTTGGTGGCATAAAAACGGCTGGCTACCACTGCGGCTTGGCCGAGGGAGTTCTGGGCGAGCCAGCTGGGACCCTGCCTGATTGGGGAAGCTCAGGCAGCCTACCAGGTTATGAGTGACCTCAACATCGCCAACTACGACCTGGTTAAACAGGTCATCCTTCGTCGTCTCAACATAATGGCAGAAACCCATCGGGCACGCTTTAGGGAGTACAGAAGATCCCTGGAAACGCCCCCCAGGGTGGTCGCAGAGCGGTTGTGTGACCACATCGTGCACTGGCTGACCCTTCAGAAAATAAGACCGTGGCACAGATGGGGGAGGCAATAGTGGTGGAGCAGTTCTGCCATGTGGTCGGCACTGATACCCAGGCGTGGATACTGCTCCACAACCCTGATACCCTGGAGGATGCCTTGCAGCTGGCAGAAAACTTTGAGAACTCCCTAGCTTCTGCCCGGGTTGAGATACTGTCGGCCCCTGCCCTTCGGAGCAGCCGACCCCTACCTCTCTCTCCTCCAACACCACCCCCACCATCCGTCACAGGACTCAGACCTCCGAGACCGCCGACCCAAATGGGCCCCCTTGCCTCCCCCCCATGGAGACCAAGGTTGGCCCCCAGCTGGGGTAGAGGTGCTGCCCCTGCCCTGTTGCCATACCAGCAGCGGGACAGATTCTTAACCCCTGTTCTCTCTGTCCCCCCAATTTGTTTTAGGTGTCACCAACCAGGTCATACCCCGCTGCCATGGAGTGTGACATGGCATCTTGTAATTGGGCACCTGAAATAGGTAAGCGAGGGGAAAATGGTCGGGAGGTCTTGTATGATCGATGTAGTTTTAGGTAATGTGAAAACCCATGCATTAGTGTACATGGGTTGTGAGCAAACCTTATTTCGGACAGCTCTCCTGGGCGGTGTGTCGTGGCAGCCACGAGGTCAGGTGGCCATCTCCTGTATCCATGGAGACACGGTGGCATAACCCACCCTAAAAGTGTACTTATCGGTGGGACCTATAAAATGTCACCTGTTAGTAAAGGTGGCGGAAAGGTTGCCACACCCAGTTATTCTGGGCCGAGCCAAAATTCAAAGAATTGATGCAAATAATGGCAGTCTCAGCCACACATGGCAGGAAACATGGCAGGAAGAAAGAAAGGGGAACGAATTGGTGATGTGTTTCCTTTTAACCCTGAAATGTTTTCCCCTATTTTCCATCCTAGAAAAATGAATAAGGAGAGATGGACCGTGAAATGGGAGAGAACATCTTTGAGACAAGGCTGGGGGGGTCTGGTGGGAAAGTGCTTGAATGGTAACAAATGCCAGTCAAAGGGAGTTGGAACGCAATGTGACCGAGAGGGTGAGGTTACTGGGCCAACCAGGGCAGATGCTACTCTGACCCCTCTCAATGTACCGGACATAAGGTACTCAAGCGCAGACATAGTGTGGGGCCAACACAATGACCTGTCACTACAGCCCACTTGGGGGCAGGTCCGGTCTATTGAAGGTACGGATGTTGACGGCACTGGGGCACTAGTATATCCACATTTTAGTATCAAGGGGCTATTACTGTTTAGAGTAAATCTAGCCGCAGGCACAGGACAGCCTGTAACACAGTTATTAGTTCCCCCGTCTTGTCGGACCGAGGTCATGAGGCTGGCTCATGATATCCCTTTTGCGGGGCACCTCGGAGATGAGAAGACGAGGGAGCAGATATTGGCCCGATTATATTGGATAGGTCTTCATACTGATGTGTCAAGATATGTAGCCACATGCCCAGACTGCCAGCGAGTAGCAACAAGTCGAGTGCGCCCCACCCCTTTGGTTCCACTGCCGATTATTTCCACTCCTTTTGAACGCATTGCAATGGACATAGTGGGCCCTTTACTACCTTCTGACTCTGGGTATATGCATATATTATTAGGGGTAGATTATGTAACGCGTTACCCAGAGGCAGTTCCATTGAGATCCACTAGTGCCACTGCAATAGCCAATTAATTAGTACAGATTATGGCCAGAGTAGGGATCCCCAAAGAGATTTTGACTGATCATGGAACCAATTTTCTGTCTAACACGCTACAGCAGGTGTATAAAATATTAAAAATACGTCCCATCAGGACATCTGTTTATCATCCACAGGGGGACGGTTTGGTGGAACGCTAATCAGACCTTGAAGTCAATGCTGAGGCGGTTTGTAACACAAGAGCAGAAACATTGGGCATTGTTTCTTCCCTACCTCTTTTTCGCAGTGAGAGAGGTGCTGCAGAGTTCGACAGGGTTCTCCCCCTTCGAGCTCTTATACGGCCGACGGCCTCGCGGCATCCTCAATCTGTTGAGAGAGGGGTTGGAGGAGCACAAAGGCTTGTCCAAAAATGTAGTGAAGCATGTGCTGCTACTAAGAGATCACCTAGATTTGGTTGGTCGTTTGGCCCAGGATAACCTCAGATCGGCTCAGCACCGACAACAGCAGCATTACAACAAAAATGCACTAATTAGAATCTTTCGACCAGGAGACAAGGTAATGCTGCTACTTCCCTAATCAGAATCGAAATTGTGTGCTAAATGGCAGGGGCCATATGAAGTGATTCGGGTTATAGGGAAAGTGAATTATTAAATTAGACAGCCCGATCGCTGTAATGAACGTGAAATTTATCATGTAAATTTATTAAGGCCCTGGGAGGCAAGGGAGGTCTTGTTCATAGCTTCATTTCGATGGGGGAACAATTGGTTCCAGATCAGCAACGGGAGCTGTGTAAGCTTATTGAGGAGTTCAGCAATGTTTTTTCTGACTTGCCCGGCAGAACTAATTTGGTTGAATATGACAATATCTCTCCACCAGGTGTCATTGTGCGAGATAGACCATACCGGATCCCAGAAAGTCGACGAAGTGGCATTCACAAAGAGGTATGGGACATGCTCGAGCTTGGGGTGATTGACCCTTCTAGGAGTGAGTGGTGCAGTACTATTGTCATAGTGGCCAAGAAGGATGGTACCAACCGCTTCTGCGTAGATTTCAGAAAGGTAAACGCTATTGCCAAGTTCTATGCGTACCCCATGCCTCGGGTTGACAAACTTCTAGATAGACTCTAAGGGCAGCCCGACTGACAGCTTACTTGAGGAAATGTGCGTTTGCCAAAAAATAAACTCAATATTTGGGATTTTTAATGGGGAATGGAAGGGTGAGACCCATAGTCACCAAAATCCAGGCTTTGGTTGATGCAGCGATCCCCAAAACCAAGACTCAGGTGAGGTCACTACTGAGATTAGTCGGTTATTACCGTCGCTTTATCCTCGAGTATGCCACAGTGGTTAACCCGTTAGTTCACCTTATCAAAAAGAGTGCTCCAAATTTAATTAAGTGGTCAGCTGAGTGTCAGGGGGTGTTTGATATGATTAAGCATAGACTTTGCCAGACTCCCACTCTTATCACACCAGATTTCACCAAGAGAGTCAACCTCCACACCGACGCATCGGATGTAGGTTTGGGTGCTGTCTTGTCCCAAAAGGTAGCTGGAGTAGAACACCCGATGCCATACATCACCAAAAGACTATTCCATAGTCGAAAAGGAGCGTTTGGCCATTAAATGGGCTACTCACTCTTTACGATACTACCTGCTGGGGCACTCATTTGATCTTGTCACAGACCACGCCCCACTCAAGTGGTTAAGCACGATGAAGGACAGCAATGCTCGAATAACTCGATATCTGGTACTGTAGCCCTTCATGTACCATATGGTACACCGTGCGGGAAAGGACCATCAAAATGCGAATTATTTTTCCTGGGAGGGGGGAGTAATGGGAAAGGTAGATTCAGCTGACTGTACCTTCGGCTCCACTCTGAGCAGTAGGGATATGTGACAGAAATACAATGAGTTCTGGTTATAAATCTCTCTCTCAACCTGAGAGGGTGCTAAATAGTGAAAGGAAAAGTATCTGGATGGGTTGGCCTGACAGTTCGTTTCCAAGGTCAGGAAGTCGGTCAGCCTGGATGGAAGTGAGACTCTGTTACAGGAACGTATTGACCCGGAAGGTAAAGGAGGTAGCAACTGCAAGCTATAGATGCAGCTGAAATCGTTTAACAAGGGATCATGCAGGGTAGCATAAAAAGGGCCAGAGAAACTCTAATCTTTTCCTTCTATTGTAGTTTGTGCTTTTAACCTGGAAGGACTGAGAGCTGCAATAGAAACTGCCGAGGAATAGTCATGAGTGTTTGTTTGTTTTGAGTGTTAGTAATTGTCTTGTTTATTGTATCACTAGATGGCTAAACACGTTCCGGAGCTGTCGCTTTTGGGCCAGCACAAACTGCTCTGCACGAACTGTCACCAAAAAACCTGTCGTCACCCATCATGAGCACTACTACACGCACCCGGGACTGGTGACTGTGTTGTGGGGCGGATAACGTTTATTGTTTGGGACTGTAAACCCGTTTGCTTGGCTCCGCGCATTACACATTGTTGTGTATTGCCGGAGCGTTTTTCTTTTGTTGGTCACCAGACCCGGATTACAATTAAAACACCTTTCCTACCAGATTACAATTGTTTGCGATTCCTTTTGTACCGCATCACCTCTACATCTGTTCACAATCACCGGTCAAATTGCCACATGCTTATAAGAATCTAATGGCATAACTGTGCCATGAGGATTTGTGTGGTTACAATAATTTTGTTAGGATGGATCCTGCCACATTTGATAGGTTGCTGGGGAAAGTGAGTGGAAAAATCTCTTATCAAGACACAAATATGAGAAGAGCCATTCCAGCACTTACTTTGTTTTTTAGCCACTGGTGAGTTTATATCTCCAGTATTATAATTAAATAATCAACCCTCCCTCACATTGACGTTACAAAGTATAAAAAAAAAAAAAAAGTTAATTTCACAGGTACGTTGGTTGTTACTTTGTAGTTCGTAACATTAACTTTTCCCGATACAAAAAACGCTGCAAACTTGCAGCACTGGGGTAAATACCTTTTCAATGTTGCCTTAAGGATACACAGGGTGAAATTTTCTTAGTGAAGTGACACAAAAAAGATACATTTAAACATGAGTTCCAAAAACATTTATTTTGTGCAATTTGTTTGTTACACAAATCTGTTCCACAAATGCAAAATGCTCAAACATTAGATTGCTAAATAAGAAAAAATAAAAAAAACTGGATGGCAATTAATTTAGTAGTGTATATGTGGGGACCTCTGGTCTGGATTCCTGTCATGCGGAGGTGTACTCTACAAAGGACAGGGGGCTGGTATGCAGAGCTGGACATTTTGATGTGTGTGGCATTTGAGTGTATGATGTGGAATGGGAGCTGGCATGGGAAATGAATGTGTTTGTTCTGGATAATGCTGAAATTGGTGCATGAGGTATTGAAATGGGGGTAAGGATTCTTTAAATCCTGACTGGACTTCAAATAGTATATTTTGTATTTTTAGTTTAGCCAGTCTCCTTCCTTTTTCATCCGCAATGGATCTCAATTCTGATGGCACCTGTTTGCCAAACATATCAAACTCATCCTCTTGAACGGTGTTGAAATTTTTGGAGACATGCGGCAACAGATTGGAGAACTGTCTCCTCTTCTGCATCTCTTTTCAGGCTTTGTCTTTGTTCCTGTCTTTCGTAAGCTCGTTGTCTCAGCCTGGCATTCTTCCACGCCAACATCTTCCTCTCCCTCCCTGTCACTTGCACACTCCTCCGTCATGTCAGTATCTGACTAAGATAACTAAATATAAACCAAAAATATCAGTCAGTCTCCCAAATGTGTCACAGTTGTAATATCTGGGCTAAATCTGTATTTGATTGAACATGATACCGGCAGCTAAACCTGTTTTTGTACTGGATCTGCACAGGTGTCAAGAACAGAAGAAGAATGGAGGAAGCGCTCTAAAGGGTTTGAGGAGTGTTGGAATTCCCTGCACTGCAATGGGATTATAGATGGGAAGCACGTCCTTATTAAGCCACCATCTGCAAGCGGTTCCTATTACTTTAACTATAAGATCACGTTTAGCATTGTGTTGCTTGCTGTAGTGGATGCTGACTACAAGTTTGTAAAGGTAGATGTAGGTTGTAATGGGCTTATATCAGGTGAAGGGGTATTTAACAATTCCACCTTAGGACAAGCACTAGTTCATGGTAAACTATCAATCCCCCAACCCACTCCCTTACCTATGGAAACTCTACCTTATGTGTTTCTGGCTAATGATAAATATAATTTCTATTTAAGTGATAGAGCATGTATGGTAGATCACTGGAGTTATGCATCCCAAGCCAAAGGCTCTATTGCTATTAGAAAACAATTTATTTCTTTATTTTCTCTTTAAAAAAAACTTTAAAACCCATATTTACCTTGAACTTCTGATATTTCGCTGGATAACCTGAGGAAAATAGTCCCTAACATAATTAGAATATAAAAATGGCATACACGTAGAGAAAACATTATTATTATTATTATTATTATTATTATTATTATTATTATTATTATTATTATTATTATTATTATTATTATTATTTGGCTAACATATTTATTTATTGGGGTCTTATAATTTATCTGGACATGTACAATTGTTATATAGTCCGTGCAATATTGAGTCTGACTTGAGACTTGTTGTTGGAGGCGGGGCGTCATTCAAGCAGGCAGGGAGTTGATTGGCTGGTGGTGAAAGAACTGAAATAGGGTTGGGAGTTTGACTGGCCGGTTTTGAGGGAAGGTGTTGCTTGGATCCAGCTGATGACAGAATTGTGGACCAATCGTGTCTATCCTGTTGATTTGCTGTCCAGTAGCTGCAAATTGAGCCTTCATTACGGTGTCCTGTCACAGACATGATTTCCCTTGTCTCTAGACCAGCTTCAGAAAGTATGTTTAAGTAGTTTTTTATGTTATCAGATTATTTGTAGATTAGAATGTTAATGAAAAAGCTGATTGTTTTTTATTTTAAAATATAATTCACAGTTAAGTAATTCAAAGTTCCAGCGGGCATCGGTGCAAAATAGAAGCCTGCTAGATCTGGAAGCTGATTGGCTGTTCGCACTCAATCTTTTTTTAATTTAACATATTGACCGGTTTAAACAGTTTGACCGGACTGCACTTTTTACCTCTAAATATAAAAAAACCACTTGGCATGTTAATTTCAGCTGCAATTTTCTCTATTGTCTTGCTCCTTACATTCGTATGATGGTATTATTTTGTTTTGGTATTGAATAGGCACGAATAGTTCTCATACAGGTCACAGAGTTTTTCAGCTGACTCCCTTTGCCATGTAATTATGGAAGCCATTTTTCACTGTCGTTATGAATGACTTTTATCATGTGATATCAACTGCTGCACTTATTGGTTGATTATGAGCAACTTGTCACCAAGAATAGAGAAGAGCTCTATTTACTGATGGATTGTCGCTCCCCGCAGACGACAGACGATTTTTCATCATACACGGGGCGATTTTGTCGCAACGACATATCACCGATGACAAAATCACCACAAGTATGGTGGCCTTAAGGGAACACCCTTGTGGTAAAACAGATTTTTTCCATTGTAAATGCACCTGCTAAAGGAACAGGAACAGCGATTCGTTCACAGTGGATTCAGTTTTGTAAAAAAGTGACTTGTCATCGCGAGAGTGTCTTGAAGGACACTGTTTGGTTTATTAAATCTGTCCAGACACGCCATCATATCATTGAATTGTTTTGTATTCTGATATCCACGAGTGTACCTCATCGCTCTAGAATGGCATGTAAACAAATGACAAAATTAATTGTTCAAGCTCTTGAAAAAAACCTGAATCAGACACAAGTCACCGAGCAATTTGGTGTTTCCCCTTTCTTTAAATAATGTGCATGTCTTGTTGTATATTACTGCTGCATTTTGTAACGTGTAGGGTTACTGTGTTAATTTAGTTTGACAGTTAGTTTATCAATGTTAAGTTAACCCTAAGTAACGGCCGTTATTTTTGCTTCTGCCATTGTGATAGTCCGTATCACACCCGCCAGCTAATTTCATAGTACATAATGATTTAAGCTTTTTGACCATGTTGTTTTGCTTTCATTTTATTAACTATTAACTGTTTTGATTTTGTTTTATTTGTTTATTCATTTTATTTTATTAACATACACTTGCCTATTGTTTTGCTTTTAATTATTCAGTTTGTTTCATATGTTGATGCATGTGCATCGTGACAAGTAATACATATGTAATGATTCATCTTGTGTCTTTGTCTATAAGAACACTTTGCTTGCTTCCCAAAGGGTGTTATCTTATCCTTAACTGTATTATTATTGTATCATACTAAGACAGCAGTGTTTCTTCTCCCAAAACTGCAGAGATGGGTCTACCATTTACAAGAACTCAGAGATCCAGCCCATATTGTTTCCTTAGACGAGTAGCATTAATTATAATAACATGTGAATCATATACCATTAACACTACAATGTGATATAGGTGCAAACATCACGTACTTCAGATTAATGAATTGGTCACCACCTCTGACTGGTTGACAGCATCAAGTCCAGTTTTGAATCCGCTCGGCTTGTAGTCTTCCCATAGCGAAGGTTTGCCTCCTTTTCTTCAGCTGGCTTCTGCTCATGTTCAGCTGTAAACAGATTCAGGGCAGCAGGACTGGGCAGGCTGCCTATGTGAAGCAGGCCTGTGTGTTTCTTTCACCCATAGGGGGAGATTGGTAAGCTGTCTGCTCTGTCTATCTGATAAGGGAAGGTTAAAAAGATTCACTAAGCTGCATAATCTTAACTTCGGTCCGTGCGGAAGACAATACTGAAATGTTTGTAACCCATTTCTTTCTAATCAAAGACAGCAGTAGCTCATGGTCATGTTATTATTGTTCTCTCTCTCTCTCTCTCTCTCTCTCTCTCTCTCTCTCTCTCTCTCTCTCTCTCTCTCTCTATCTCTCTAAGTAAATGAGCAAATATTTTCCCAGTGTTCTCCAGGTTAAATCCCCATTTAATTAAACGGGCTCATTATGTGGCTATCTGATTAGCGGAGGAGAGAATCAATTATTCAATTCACAAACATGGCTGCAGGAGTTTGAGGTGTACAGCAAGCTGTTCATTTCATTTCAAGGACACTAATTAGGTACAAAGCTAGCAATAACTTTGAACTACTGCAGGCTGTACTGAGGGAGGTGGGGTGGGAGGAGGAGGGGGAATCTTCATTTCCTTAATAAGCTGGATTCGCTTTCCCTTAACAGGGTCAAGAAAGAACAGAACGAGGGAAGATGATGAGATGTAGATCAAGGAAGCTAAGCATTCGGGAAGCAGCCCTCGGGATTCGCATATGTAATAGCGCACCGCAAACGTTTGTTCTTTATAATCAAACAGTAGGCAATTATCCAAATTATTGACAGCAGATTTATCATTTCAACTGCAAATTAAGGCTATTAATAAAGCTTTTTAATGCAAAAGTGACTAATTAACTAACGGAATGGAACTCTGGAGCCGCAATATCAAAAAGCAGCCCGCCGCACATTGTGGAAACACAGGGGAACTAATTAGTTTAATTATCAAAACAGCTAATTAAAATTACACAGTTGCCTAATTAGTTCTTTGCTTTTTTCTTTCCCTCTCTCTCTTTCTCTCTCTCTCTCTCTCTCTGTCTGTCTCTCTGTCAGTTTCTCTTTGACTTTTCTCCCCCCCATCTACTTGACAGGATTGTTAAACAGGTAACTGGTCTCAGAGTATTATAAAAACAGAAAGAGATTAACAAGGGGGGCGTTTTATGAATATTTTAGCTGATGTTATCTCTCCGTGTGGCAGAACACTCACAGGAAAATAAATGACTTTTTGGAAAGTAAGTCCACATTTTCAAGACAGAAGTCTGACCTTGGAGTGGCTAACTGGGTTCAAAGTTCAAGGACTCTAATTTGCAGGGACTGTCAATCCTATTCTTCCCTACACCCCGTAATTGGGATTGGTTAACACTTTACGTGAATCGTGTCTAATTACTGTGCATTTACATAGTAGTTACTTAGTAAATACACGTGTACTAACAGATAATTACAATGTTATTATGCATCGTTACAATGTACTTAATGTATAATTCTAACCCTAGTTATGAAACCCAGGACTGGGTGTAGGACTAGTATTAAGAGCTGCCTTGGGCTATATGCATATATATTACACAGTCAGTGCACCCAGTGGACCACTGTGGAAGTCTGGGACTGTATCACACATCCAGTGGCTATAGCTTCTACTAGACTCCAGCATTCTGTGACAAATCATATAGGTCCCCATCAGAAGCGTGTGAAACATGCCCTGAGGAATTTAAGGCTTGTATTTTTATTGCTCCACCCTCTCTCTTGATTACGGGGGGACGGACGGACGCGAAATAATGAATTGCTTTCGAGCACACAGGAAATATCTAAACTGTCAACTGCAAATCCTCTTTGCTTCCCAATGTCGTTTAGAGCTTGATATATATTCCGTATTATGTGAATGATTCCAGACTTATACCTTCTCACACAAACACAGCACCCGAGCTTGGAAGCAACAAGAACTTAAGAAAGTTTACAAATGAGAGGAGGCCATTCGGCCCATCTTGCTCGTTTGGATGTTAGTAGCTTATTGATCCCAGAATCTCATCAAACAGCTTCTTGAAGGATCCCAGAGTGTCAGCTTCAACAACATTACTGAGGAGTTGATTCCAGACCCTCACGATACTCTGTGTAAAAAAGTGCCTCCTATTTTCTGTTTTGAATGCCCCTTTGTCTAATCTCCATTTGTGACCCCTGGTCCTTGTTTCTTTTTTCAGGTAGAAAAAGTCCCTTGGGTCGACATTGTCAATACCTTTTAGAATTTTGAATGCTTGAATTAGGTCGCCGCGTAGTCTTCTTTGTTCAAGACTGAATAGATTAAATTCTTTTAGCCTGTCTGCATATGACATGCCTTTTAAACCTGGAATAATTCTGGTCACTCTTCTTTGCACTCTTTCAAGAGCAGCACTATCCTTTTTGTAGCAAGGTGACCAGAACTGAACACAATATTCCAGATGAGGTCTTACTAATGTGTCGTACAGTTTTAACATTACTTCCCTTGATTTAAATTTAACGTTTTTCACAATGTATCCGAGCATCTTGTTGGCCTTTTTTATAGCTTCCCCACATTGTCTAGATGAAGACATTTCTGAGTCAACAAAAACTCCTGGTCTTTTTCATAGAGTCCTTCTTTAATTTCAGTATCTCCCATATGATATTTATAATGCACATTTTTATTTCCTGCGTGCAGTACCTTACACTTTTCTCTATTAAATGTCATTTGTCATGTGTCTGCCCAGTTCTGAATCTTGTCTAGATCATTTCTAAAGAGCAGAGCTGTTTCATTACTGTATAATCAGTGAGTAAATTCACCAAACTGCCTCACTTGTGCACTCCTGTAGTCTTACAGCTGGTTCTGATGGAACGGTGATGCTGTTGCAGAGAGGTTAAGCTGCTTGCTTGTGTGAGTAGTCGTGGGTTCATGATGGCCTCCGGTCTGTGACATCACCCAAGCTTAACGGGTAAGGACTGTAACAGATTTGAACCCCTGTTTGTGAGGTTAAAACAAGCTCTATAATCACAGATGAATATGTCACATTTTTGTCATTTAATTAGTAATAACAATAATAATAATAATACAACAAACAACAGTTTGTAGTTTTATAAGAAATATAATTAGATAATGTACAATGCAGAAGAATAAAGGAAAAAAATGATAAATAGACTCAATATCATCAGATAGAAAGGAATAGTAGATTGTTACACCTTTAAAGATGTAGTAAATGACATCACAAACACATTCATAGATATAAATAGAAATAAATGAGTGTAGTTACCATGGCATCAAAAGCCTATAAGTACCTCCACTGTTTGTTTTCAAACAGACTTTCCCTTGATAAAAGTATGTAAACATACCAAAACGTTATGAAGTTAGCTCAATCGCTGAGAAAACACGCAATTATATATATATATATGTGTGATATATTATATATATATATATATTATATATATATATATAGAATATATATACACACACACACGCACACACAGTATATCCTTGAGGAAAGGCTGCAGCAAAGTGAATAGCACCTCGGCAGCTACAGTGTAAACAGCAGTAAGAGCAGTAGTAGAGATCAAGAGTGATGTATTGAACGCGTGGATGAAACACTGTGAACACTGTGCTGCAGCAAGAGAGGAGGCTTCTACACCTCTGCTGCCTGCGCTCGCAAATCCCTCCGCAACTAATTTGGCAATTGCGCGGTTTCGGCAGTAATTAACCACCATTCCACTCGTGCCTTCAGGAGACGGCACTCTCCTGGGCAGGGAGAGGAACGTGCTCGCTGCAAACGAGGCAGAACAGTGCAAAGAACCGTTCAGAAAGAAACGGCACCAGGGGATTGAGGCCTCGCGTGAACACTGTAAGTGTGATTCCTTTCAGGTGCCTCTTCATATTTCTGCTGGGTTTATTATTGGCATAATAATAAGGACACTTATTATTCTGTAGAAGGAGAGGGCTACAAACCTGAAGAGCCTTAAAAATGAATGAACCGGGTCTCCTGTGGCAACCTTAGAAGTAGATAGGTTCTGAGGTCACCAATATCCCCCAGGCCCTATAGGTAAAAACAATGTTTAGATGTTTTTTTTTTTCTTTCTTTCTTTCTGTGTATTACTCTTTACCCCATCAGGTAACAATGTTATTATGCAGAGTTACAGTGTACTTAATGTATTTTTTTTTTTCATGATATAACCTTAAGTCTAAACCTAACCCTAATCCTAACTCTAACCCTATCCATAACCCTTTTCTGATACAATTGTGTACTTACAGATATCATGCAAAAAACATTTACATGTTAAGATCTGTACCTGCCCTGCTATTGACAGTGTTAGGACAAGGGTTTGGAATTTGTAGTCCAAGTTGCCTTGCCAATAGACCTGCAATAAATGACCACTTACTGTGAAGGGCAAAGCAGGAATAAAAAAAAAATAAGAAATTTGATGGCAGTTTGATCCACTCCTGATTTTAATCCCCAGTGTATAGGTAACAAACTCAAGTTTGTTTTATTAAACTCATAGCAAAACCAGGAATGGATCAAACTGCTATGCAATTGGATTCCATCCATGGATTGTGTATTTGTTATAAATGTGGAAGCATGATGGAAATTACAGTGCAATCACAGTCAGAGACACTCAATGCAAAGCATTCCCTAACAGAGTCTTGGGTGCCTTCCCTTCCTCTGGTTTTCCCAGTGACCCCCGTCTTATTAACATGCTGTACATTCCACTCACAGTATGAACACAGCAGGCTGGTTGGAGTTTAATAAGACACACTGGGGCTAATCAAGCTTGTGGTAAAAGCCGGAATGGGTGAAACTGCTGTGCAATAGGAGTCTTATTTCCATTCCTGCACTCTATTCCTTTGTCGAATAAAATCCTAAACGTACTGCATTTAAAAGATCCATGCAGACTGCATGGGGAATTGAGTTAAAACGGCACATTGTCTGTATGGCTGGTGTCTTTTGCTAATGCAGCAACAGGCTTGGCACTGTTAATGCAAAGACAGATTCCATCAGGTCCTTATCAGTTACAAGCTGCAGCGTTTGCTGTGGGAGGCTGTATCTCCCTATAATAGGAGTGTTTTATAAACATTAGCGAGGTTGCTTTTGCACTGGGCAGCAGAGGTAAAACACATACCTAAAGGAAGCTGCGGGAAAACAACATATAGTACAGCTTGTGTAAAGCGCGATCAGTCTGGTGTTTCACAAACATACACGACCAGACCGACTAATTACAAAGCTGCTTTTTATTACCATGCATAACCAAATTCAATGATCTGCAAGCTGTTGCAAAAATGTAGTGGTTCCATTCAAGGTTAAGCAACTTCTGTAGTAAATATTTCATTTTTAGGCAAACTTCACATCTTTAAGACCAAATACATTTTGTAGCCAGCTAATTAATGAATAACTAGTCTTATACTGTATATAGTGCCCAGTCTCTCATGTACTGTAGCTACCCTGCATATCCCACTGTTCGTAACATATTTCCCTGATAATCTGTCTCAGCAATGACATAGTGGCATGTCTTATAGAGAAGAGTAACTTCAACAGGGCTGGATTTAGCTCAAGGTTCTGTACCTTCATTTTAGAGATTGCACAAACAAAAAAATGGGCTTATGAGAGTAAAGCCAATTTTCACTAAGATGGCATCATTTTGTTTTGTTCAAACGATAAAGGGAGCGGAACCTATTCAAGGACCAACAAACTGAAAAATCCATGCCCTGGCACCCAGGTCCAGCCTCCAGCCCATACTCCCACCTCCAGTCCCCGGCCTCCAAAAGCCACACCCACCCACACCCCCAGACCCTACCCCCACCCCGGTTGCCTGGCCTCCAACCCCCACACCCAATCCCACCCCACAGACTCCGACCCCAACACACCACACTCTCACCCCCACCCCAGCCCCACCCCCGGCGTTCAGCCCCTAACCCCCACCCCCAGTACCCGGCCTCCAACCCCCACACCAACCCCCAGCCCTAGCCCCGCCCCAGGCCTCCAGCCCCAACCCCCACCCCCAGTCCCCGGCCTCCAACTCCCACGCTCAGCCCCACCCCCAGCCCCCATCCCTCATCCCTGCCGAAATGTGTTGTGCAATTAAATACAGCCTCCTCATTATGCATATCTTCTGGAAACATGTAAAGCTGTATGGAAATGACAGCATTTAAATAGCCTGCAAACACTCCCCTCAGTCTGGCTTTGTTTAATACAGTGAAGTTCACAGCAATGGAAAAGCTTAAGTCTGGTTTCAGGAGGGATTTTCACAGGTACAGTTCTTCACTCTACATCAGAGAGGGAGGCATGAATAAACCCTGGCCCTTTAACCACTGTTAACTCCCTCCACCTTTAATGAAGCCTTTTGGGGTTTGGAAGTGTTGATCTCATTTCAAACCGAGCACAACACAATTAAAACCACTGACAGATGAGCATGCTAATTAGGGCTGGCATTATAATTTGGTTGCAAGTCTCGTAAACCCGCAAAATGTTATTTTTCCTGTTTATTAATCTAAAAGGGGAGGGAGGGTGGGGTTGATCAACTTGTCATACATTTCCTTTGTGCTGTGGCAGACCTCCCTGCTCACAATCGCCACTAGTTAATCTTATCAGAGCAAAATTCAATTACATTTATCAAGGTTATTCCGTACATTGAAGATACATGCACAATTAATCTGATTTCAGTGTAAAGAATGTGCCCCATTGTGTGCATGAACTGTGTTTGTATAGAAATAACCAGGCCTTGCTTCTTCCAGGGAATAGCCCATATAGAAATGTAATAATGTACAGCAGCGGTTTTATAAAGGGATGCTTATTGGAGTTAATGGAGAGCCGAGCACCTGTTAACAGACTTCAATTCAGAGAGTTCATGCTGACATTTAAAACATTTACTTCTAACTTTGAGAACAGGCTACCAGAAAGCCTGGGAGCCAGACTCCTGATTAAGGCAATTTAAATGCTTGCAAAGTGGCAAGATTAAAATCAAATAAGTGTAGATGTGTTCCCCTCTCTCTCTCGCTCTCCTTCTCACTGTGCTTGACTTATCTTCCATTGGATTTGTTCCTTCAGCACTGACAGGCAGTGAACTCTGGGTAAATTATTGCCCCCTCCTCGCTGATTACCCCAGGATGGATTTCTGAGAGCGAAGCTGGATAATTGCCTCACTATCAGGCTGAAATGGGAGGTAATGTGTTTAAGTGAGATTTTTTTTTTAAGCTGCAGTATGAAGGGGAGAATGTGCCTCAAGCTTGCTGTACGAAGAGCGCAAGAACCTGTCTGATTTAGTGAACTGGGCACTGAGGAGGAGTGTCACGCCCAAGGAGAAGGGAAACAAGGGACACACTCCTGGGAAGAGGCATGAAGTTAATGAGCCTGGCTGACGTGAGGCAGGCTGCAGAGCCAGGCAGGTTAGAATAATAGGATTTATCATCCAGCTGCCAGGATCCAATCCAAGGAGAGGAGATGGGCTGGTTGCTCCAACCGCAGGGCCACGGTGGGGGGGGGGGGGGGGGGGGGGGGGGGGGGGGGGGTATTTACCTCAGCCTGAAAAGGTTTCTCTATAACATAAAGTTGTGATTACCAAGGCTTTATAGAAAAGATGTCATTGTCTCTCATCACGCATTCTCACAAAGTGTCTTATTATCTTGTTGTTGATTGATATGCAGCAGTTCAGTCTACTGAGCTGTGTGAGTGAGTGTTTGTGTGAGGAATATTGGGTTGGCAGGGAGGAGGGTAAATTTCTCCTTAACCAAAACACGTGGGAATGTGGCTGGAGCCAACAGCTAAATAAATTATTAAATGTATCAAATATAGGTTTTCACTTGTGTTAGTTTAGAGTGAGTAGAATTAATGCTGGTGATAGAGGTGGAGGTCCATGTTTGTGTTCCATGCTGTGCTGTCCTGTCTTGTTTACATTCGTGAGTTTTGTAAAACCTTTTGTTTTGGCCCTTGTGCCATTTGTTTGGTAAAGTGTGTTTTGTTTAGTGTTTTGTCCATGTTGATTTTGTTTAATAAACTGTGCATTAGCAAACTGGCAGTCTCTCTCCCTGCAAATACCATCTGGGCTGTGACCCTACCACTCCTCAAGCCGTGATGTCTGCAATGCACAATTACTGAGTCTCTGCATTGTATATGCTACTTTTTTCATATGGTTCATCATTTGTACACTGTGTAGTTGTCGCCTGTCAGACAGAAAGGTACCGGCTCTGGTCTTGTTGTGCATGTCACATGTGCTATTATTACCATAGCAACAGAAACTTTAGCATAGCAACCGAGACAAGAGCTTAATTAGTAAGCACAGATGTTCAATTCAATTCAATTTAATTTTTATATAGCGTCTTTTGCAACAGGTCGCTACAAAACGCTTTACAAAGGCAAAAACAATACATATTACTGAACAACAGTAAACAATTAAAAAAAGAGCAGAATAAATAAGCTGTATTATAAAAAGTATGATTTTAATCTAGATACAAAAAAATAAATAGAATGAAATAAATAAAAAAAAAAAACAATGGGAACAATATGGGGGCACGAGTATATCAGCTCATCTGGATGAAAATGCCAGGATATAGAAATTGTTTTTTAGTCTATACTTGAAGACATTGATTGAAGGGGCTTCTTTAATTATGATAGGCAAGTTGTTCCATAATTTAGGTGCCATATAACTAAAAGATCTACCACCTGAAGTTGTTTTATTTTTCTTCTGAATAATAGATACAGACAGTAAGCCAGCATCCAGTGATCAGGGCGGGCGATTGGGAACATAGGGTTCCAAAAGATCTTTAAGGTATGGAGGTGTGAGACCATTTAAAGCCTTATAAGTTAGCAGCAACACCTTAAACTAATTCTAAAACTAACCGATAACCAATGCAAAGATGCCAGCGCCAGGGTGATATGCTCTCGCCTCTTGACGTGAGTTAAAGTTCTAGCTGCAGCATTTTCTACAAGTTGAAGTTGAGAAATAATGTTGTGGCTAGTCTCAATGAAGAGACCATTACAACAGAGGATATAAAGGCATGCATTAATCTCTCTGCATCCTGCCTGGAAAGAATACCTCTCAGTCTTGTAATATTTATTAAATGAAAAAAGAACATTTTTGTGTGCTTCGAACGAAAGTTCTCTATCAAATATAACAGCTAGGTTTTTTACTTCTGCCCTACAATCTGTACAGTCCATCAGATAAAACATCAATCAAATGTGTATCTTCATGTTTTCTGAGGCCCCAGTATCATCACTTCTGTTTTGTCTGAATTTAATTTAAAAAAGTTCTTAATGTCATCCAGACAGATATTCAAAATGTTAGCAACAGATACGTAGCCCTGTTTGAGGGATAAGTAAAGCTGAGTATCATCAGCATAACAGTGGAAACTAACGACATGTCTACAAAGGGTAACATATAAAGAGAAAATAAAATTTGGCCAAGAATTTGAACCCTGAGGGACTCCACAAGTAACCTCTGATAAAAAGGAGGTCTCCTCGTCAATTTTTATAAACTGAAATCTGTTTGAGAGATCTAGACCGGAACCAAGACAAGACAGTACCTGACAATCCCACCAAATGCTCAAGAAGTTAAATTAAAAGAGAGTGATCAATGGTGTCAAAAGCTGCACTTAAATCAAGTAAAACAAGAATCAAAGGTGAGCCCAAGTCAGAGGACAGCAGAACTGCCTTCACTACTCGGATTAGTGCTGTCTCAGTACTATGATAAGGCTTGAAATATTCTGTGCATTAAGACATTATTGAGTTGACCAGCCACTACTCTTTCTAACACTTAGGATAGAAAAGGAAGATTGGAAATAGGTCTGTAATTATTAGGGGCAGTGGGATCAAGGGCAGTTTAACTACTTCTTAAGATGAGGTTTTAATACTGCAGTCTGGCACAATGCCTTATAAAAGAGAACTATTAATATTAACTAGTATTTATTTTAATATAATAAAATATAATTTATTATAACTAATATAACTAGTATTTATTTTTGGATATATTGCTTTTAAAAATATGGTAGGAATAGGATCTAATGTGCAAGTTGTAGGTTTAACTTTTCTAAATAAGGAATCCAGCTCTACTTCAGACCTACATGTTAACATAAACATTACTTATAGTTCATTATATTGAGGTTATGAACTCTAAGCTGCTGCATCATAAGTGAGTATGCATTAGTTTTAATGGTAAAACTTTAAAATAATGACTGCAGATTCATAATTAATTCCAATTGAATACCACAGGAATAACATCTGAATATCTTCTGCACTTCCTCTCAGTTCTAGTCATTCACTTTGAATTGAGCCCCGTTAATTTATGTGGATTTAATTACCTGTATTCATTCTGTGTTCCTTTGTAATAAATTATGTTGCTCACATGTATAAGGCCTGCAGTCATGCATGAATCAACACTTCTCACAATCACCTTGTGGGCGAGTAACAGGGTATGAAGTAATGAAGAATAAACAGGGAATTCAGTAGGAACGGATGGATGGGAATGGGGAACCTAAATGTTTTGAAATTATGATGAATTACCAGGGCGGAATTCAAAATGAATCACATTAAAACTCACAGGAAGTGCAGAAGATATCCAGGTGTTATTCCTGTGGTATTCAATTGGAATTAATTAGGAATCTACAGCCACTATTTTTAAGTGTTACCATTGTAATAATTCACCAGTTATTTGCAATTACTGTATCTTTAAAGAGCTCAGAAAATGTACAGGTAAAAAAAAAAAAAAAAAATCCAACATGCCTCTGGCTTCTATGTATATCACTACTGTTGTGTTTTTTTTTTCTTTTGCACGAACCAGCCAGCGATCCATTGTAATAAGAGCAAACTTAACTCTGCAAATTACAATTTACTGATTGTGATCTACGTTTACTAATGTACACACCAGGTAGTGAGCCGATAAACGTACATCAGCAGATAGCAGTGGACTTCATCCAATAATATGCAAGCTTAAATAAATGAAACTTTGACATGCCAGGAGGTGTCAGCAGTAACATTTTCTTTATATATATATATATATATATATATATATATATATATATATATATATATATATATATATATATATACATACACATATATATATATAATATATATATATATATATATATACACACACATTCTGAAATACTCAAAGAAATTAAAGAAATTAATTGAAAAAGACTTCTGGTCCAAATGCTTGTCATTGATTTGAAGTTTCTTTTAGTATTTCTGAAGTCGGCATGATTGAGTGTTTAATAGTCACGAATTGAACGGCCATTTAAATTAGAATTGAACTGCCATTTAAATGTACATTATTTCTGTTTTAAATTTTACATAGCCTTCAAAGTTTTGTTTAAATGGTTTAGAAAAAGAAGAAAACGCGAAGGCCTGCCCGTCTGGATTTACACTGCGTTGCTCCTGTGTAATTTATATACTGTCAGTAAAATCTGTTTGGGACATGCTGCTAACTTTACACTGTTGGAGTAAAAAAGCTGTGTCTATTTATTTAGTAACAAGTTAAAAGGAAGTTCATCTTTTAAAGCAAAGGGTGAAGCACCATTTAGTGGCAGAGCAATTACCCAATAAATCAACTGATAAATGACAACACTAGTTGTCAATGAGTTTTTTAATTGAATAATTACAGAATATTGCGCCGTGGACGGCTGATTATGGGAGCAATTTTGCAAATGTCAAAAAGCAATTGAAATGAATTAGAGCGCTCTATGATTAGCCACCAATAATGCGCCATGCGTTTATCCCGTTTAGTGTCTGCTGTCATCGAGCAAACTCTCTGGAGCTTTCAGCGTAAGCCCCCGCTCGCTGTGGAGTGCAATAGAAGTGTGTCACTGTAATTATTTTAGTCATTAATTAATCCACCACCCCCACACTCATACACTGCTACACAAAATCCCAGGCAAATCGGAAAACAATTCAAATCAGCAACTTGTTTATGGCCAGACAACTTATTTATTAAACGCATAAGAGTTACTAGATGTGCTCTCAGTAGTCATTCACTAACCAGCCCTGGCAGAGATAAGATGTTTACATCCTTCATTATCTGGTCTGTGAGTGATTTTGCATATGAAGTTGTTCTCTTTTTGAGTTCTTCCTCGGTAGGTCAGTGACACTAATATCTCATTGCTGTATCACTGTCTGATATTATTTTGTTAATCTAATATTATTATCCAGTGCGCCATTCCCATCACTATACCCTCCCAGTTGTCTCCTATAAAGATGTTAAAATGTAAAATCAGAAACCTTATTTATACAACTGATCGACATTGATAAAACATCTCCCAAACAAAACAAAGAAATGTGTGTTTAAACACTAAAATAACAACAGAGACTGCTACCTGTTTTGTGTTCACTCACCCCTTTGTTCATGGTGCAATTTTTTCAAAGGGCTCATCCAGTTGATATTTCCTGTAATAACTAGGCAGTTGATATGGGAAACACATGCTCATTATAACACCGGTAACAGAGTGTGATCTCAGCACAAGCTGTCAAACTGAAAAGAATTCCACAACAAGCAACACAGAACTTTAGAGCACAGAGTTTATAAAATATACTGCATGGGGCAGTAGAGGCAAAAACACAGCATGGGTACATTGAGGCAGCTGAGGCGCCGGCCTGGGTAAAAATCAGCTAGGTACATTTTTACATTTTTACTTGGCATTTCTTCGTAACATTATTGTGATCTCAGGCTGTATAGAAATTTGCCGCACCACTCAGACATGTTCGCTGCTCATTAGTCATTTTCCCTAGTTACACCGTGTGTAGCTCCAGAACTGGATCAAGATTACGGATCATAAGAACATAAGAACATAAGAACATAAGAACATAAGAACATAAGAACATAAGAACATAAGAATGTTAACAAACGAGAGGAGGCCATTCGGCCCATCTTGCTCGTTTGGTTGTTAGTAGCTTATTGATCCCAGAATCTCATCAAGCAGCTTCTTGAAGGATCCCAGGGTGTCAGCTTCAACAACATTACTGGGGAGTTGATTCCATACCCTCACAATTCTCTGTGTAAAAAAGTGCCTCCTATTTTCTGTTCTGAATGCCCCTTTGTCTAATCTCCATTTGTGACCCCTGGTCCTTGTTTCTTTTTTCAGGCTGAAAAAGTCCCTTGGGTCGACACTGTCAATACCTTTTAGAATTTTGAATGCTTGAATTTGGTCGCCACGTAGTCTTCTTTGTTCAAGACTGAACAGATTCAATTCTTTTAGCCTGTCTGCATATGACATACCTTTTAAGCCCGGAATAATTCTGGTCGCTCTTCTTTGCACTATTTCTATAGCAGCAATATCTTTTTTATAGCGAGGTGACCAGAACTGCACACAATATTCAAGATGAGGTCTTACTAGTGCATTGTACAGTTTTAACATTACTTCCCTTGATTTAAATTCGACACTTTTCACAATGTATCAGAGCATCTTGTTAGCCTTTTTTTATAGCTTCCCCACATTGTCTAGATGAAGACATTTCTGAGTCAACAAAAATTCCTAGTTCTTTTTCATAGATTCCTTCTCCAATTTCAATATCTCCCATATGATATTTATAATGTACATTTTTATTTCCTGCATGCAGTACCTTACACTTTTCTCTATTAAATGTCATTTGCCATGTGTCTGCCCAGTTTTGAATCTTGTCTAGATCATTTTGAATGACCTTTGCTGCTGCAACAGTGTTTGCCACTCCTTCTGCTTTTGTGTCGTCTGCAAATTTAACAAGTTTGCTTACTATACCAGAATCTAAATCATTAATGTAGATTAGGAATAGCAGAGGACCTAATACTGATTCCTATGGTACACCACTGGTTACCACACTCCATTCTGAGGTTTTTCCTCTAATCATTACTTTCTGTTTTCTACATGTTAACCACTCCCTAATCCATGTACATGTGTGTGACAGGCTGGCGAGTGGAAAGAGGCCCAGAGACAGACTGCAGTTCAAAAAAATAACTATTTTATTATAAATAAACACAAAAATGAAAGGGCACAAGGGCCAAAACAAAGCAATTTAAACACAAAGAAAGACAAAAAGCAAAACTTACAAAAAATAACAATTTCCAGGCTGGGCAATGCCTTCACTGGATTCAAACTTTCCAAACACCCAAAAAAAAACCAACCTGCTTCCTCAGCTCCCTCCTCCCAAATGAGAAGCAGAGGCCTCCTTTTATATCAGGTGGCTGGGCGCTGATTGATCGTTAATCAACCTAATCAACTAATCAACCCCAGCCACCTGAACATAATAAACCCAGGCAGGTAGGGGAAGTTAACCCCATCCCTGCCAATTTAAAGGGCAGAGCTTTGCTCTGCCACACACCTCCCCCCATGTACAACGTACACCGGCCGCAATCGGCCAACTCCCCCCTTCCCCCCACCCTCCCCACCCCCCTCCCCCCAAGAGTCCAATTATGTCCCTTGGGTGGGCTGTTATGGTGGGTGGTGGTGGGCGGGGTTGATGTCGGAGCCCCCAAGCCTTCTTTGGTTGAGGGGGCCCCGAATCTCCAAGGTAGTACGACGACGGCGGCCCGGCTCTCTCTGGTGGCGGAGGCGGAGGCGGCCCGGCTCCCTCTAGTGGCGGAGGCGGCCCGGCTCCCTCTAGTGGCGGAGGCGGCGACGGCAGTGGACCCTCGGCAACCCTAGAAAACAAAAAGGAGACACCAGCAGTCCCAAGCGATGCGGAGCAGCAGGCAACCCCAGGCGATGCGAAGCAGCAGGCAACCCCAGGCGATCCAAATGTGTCATCCCTGAGCGTAGCGGGCGTGGCATCCCTGGGCGGTGCAAGGCAGGCATCCTTGGGCCATAGCTCCTCCCCTCTGGGCTCTGAGAGCGCGGCGGCTCCTCCTCCCTCTCTCTGGCTCTGAGAGCGCCGGCGGCTCCTCCTCCCTCTCGGGCTCTGGGAGCGGCGGCGGCGGCTCCTCACCCCTCTCTGGCTCTGGGAGCGACGGCGGCTCCTCACCCCTCTCTGGCTCTGGGAGCGACGGCAGCTCCTCCTCCCTCTCTGGCTCTGGGAGCGACGGCAGATCCTCACCCCTCTCTGGCTCTGGGAGCGACGGCAGATCCTCCTCCCTCTCTGGCTCTGGGAGCGACGGCAGATCCTCCTCCCTCTCTGGCTCTGGGAGCGACGGCAGATCTCTGGCTCCTCCTCCCCCTCTCTGGCTCTGGGAGCGACGGCAGATCCTCCTCCCTCTCTGGCTCTGGGAGCGACGGCAGATCCTCCTCCCTCTCTGGCTCTGGGAGCGACGGCAGATCCTCCTCCCTCTCTGGCTCTGGGAGCGACGGCAGCTCCTCCTCCCTCTCTGGCTCTGGGAGCGACGGCAGCTCCTCCTCCCTCTCTGGCTCTGGGAGCGACGGCAGATCCTCCTCCCTCTCTGGCTCTGGGAGCGACGGCAGATCCTCCTCCCTCTCTGGCTCTGGGAGCGACGGCAGCTCCTCCTCCCCTCTCTGGCTCTCGGGAAGGCGGCTCACCCCTCTTTATTGGAGTGACCGGGGCATCTCCCATGTCTACAGCCAGGTAATTAACCACCATGAGGGCAACCTCTGGGAAGGAGGCCGGGTGGTGTTGTTCCTCCCACTGTTCCCACCTCTCCCCATCTCGACGCCACAGCGTGTTGATAACTATGGGGAGATCGTGGACGAGGTCTGCCTCAGGGTGCATCAACCAGTCCCAGATCTCCTGGGACGGTGGTGAAGGTGGTGGTGCTGGAGGTAGTGGGGTGGCCCCTGATGCCCGGGGTGAACACTGCACCTCTTCCTGGGCCTGGTTGTAGGGGCATCCTGCCCAGTTGTGGCCGTCCTCCTCACACCGGCCACACCAGTTTGCCAGTGGCACGTCTGGGCAGGACCGCCAACGATGGTCCTCCTTCCCACACCAGGAACACCAGGGGAAGAGGCTGGCGGCAGCGGTGGCTGCAGCAGCTTACATTTCTTCAGCTGCTGCTGCTTTTCCTGCCTTTGCCGCTGTCTGCTCTTTCCCATTTTTAAAAAAAAAAAAAAAAATCCCAAAAATTCCACAAAACAAAACAAAAATACTGCTCTGAGCCTCTAGGTGGCGCTATCCCACTTCTGACACCAAATGTGGCAGGCTGGCGAGTGGATAGAGGCCCAGAGACAGACTGCAGTTCAAAAAAAATAACTATTTTATTATAAATAAACACAAAAATGAAAGGGCACAAGGGCCAAAACAAAGGGATTTAAACACAAAGAAAGACAAAAAGCAAAACTTACAAAAAATAACAATTTCCAGGCTGGGCAATGCCTTCACTGGATTCAAACTTTCCAAACACCCAAAAAACCCAACCTGCTTCCTCAGCTCCCTCTCCCCAAATGAGAAGCAGAGGCCTCCTTTTATATCAGGTGGCTGGGCGCTGATTGATCGTTAATCAACCTAATCAACTAATCAACCCCAGCCACCTGAACATAATAAACCCAGGCAGGTAGGGGAAGTTAACCCCATCCCTGCCAATTTAAAGGGCAGAGCTTTGCTCTGCCACAATGTGTTTCCTTGAATCCCAACCGCATTCAGTTTGAGAATTAATCTTTTGTGTATGACTTTGTCAAAAGCTTTCTGGAAATCTAAATAAACCATGTCATATGCTTTGCAATTATTCATTATCGATGTTGCATCCTCAAAAAAATCAAGCAAGTTAGTTAGACACGATCTCCCTTTCCTAAAACCATGTTGACTGTCTCCCAGGACCCTGTTACCATATAGGTAATTTTCCATTCTGGATCTTATTATAGTTTCCATGTTTGCATATAATAGAAGTCAGGCTTACTGGTCTGTAGTTACCTGGTTCAGTTTTGTTTCCCTTTTTGTGGATCGGTATTACGTTTGCAATTTTCCAGTCTGTCGGTACCACCCCTGTGTCAAGAGACTGCTGCATGATCTTGGTTAGCGGTTTGTAAATAACTTCTTTCATTTCTTTGAATACTACTGGGAGGATCTCATCCGGCCCAGGGGATTTGTTTATTTGAAGAGCTCCTAGTCCCTTTAACACTTCTGCCTCAGTTATGCTAAAGTTATTTAAAACTGGATAGGAACTGGATGACATGTGGGGCATGTTGTCAGTATCTTCCTTTGTAAAAACTTGTGAAAAGTAATCATTTAATATATTTGCTATTTTCTTCATCTAGGATTTTGCCATTTGTATCTCTTAAACATTTAACCTCCTCTTTGAATGTTCTCTTGCTGTTGCAATATTGGAAAAATATTTTGGAATTGGTTTTAGCCCCCTTAGCAATGTTCATTTCTATTTCTCTCTTGGCCTTTCTAACTTCCTTTTTGACTTACGTTTGCAGTTCTGTGTACTCTCTCTTTCAGTGGAGTCTTATGATTCGACTTAAGTGAATTCGGATCGGAACCCATTTTTTGTTCTCGTTAGTACAACCATCCCCTTAAGTAGCAAATAGTCCAGTATATTATTTATTTTCCAAATGTTTTCTTTAGAGAAAATAAAAATTCAAGGAAATATTGTTTTTAAAACTGATGTGTTGTAGAAATGTGTAAACCGGGCAGCTGTGTTTAATTTATTTATATGGGTTTTATCCCATTCTGTGATTTCTTACATTGTAGGCATATCTTGGTTAATATTGTGGTTCATGACAAGGATCCCAGTTTTCTGCAATAAAAGAAGAAACAAATTGTTCGATAAAAAAAACAAAAAAAACAATAAAAAGTCCAGAGTGAGTGCTGTAGTGCTCCGGTGTTGTTCAGTTTTGTGCTGGTCTGTGGCAACAGCTCTGGATCATCTTACCCATCTAATAAATAACAAACAGTACAATTAGATGATACAAACAAACAAAACACTCCCGGTTATTTTACACTCGTCCTTCAGTGTATCTCTTAACCATTAAAAAAGAACGGATCACCTAGCCACATCCCCTTTTATACCGTCAGTCACACCCCTTTGGTTAACAAGTGCAGCCGTTTGTCCTCCAATCCCCGCAGAAAGTTTAACAGTGCATCCATTCCATATGTTTGATTGGTCTTGCAGTAGTATGGGTGAAAATAGGCAGAATGGCCTTGCCTTGATATGCCCACAGAGACAAGGAGGTGTCCCCAGGAGGAAGTGTTACAGCGTTTCAATAAATCAGGTCATAGTAGGATTGGCAAACTCTGTATTTATAGTAAAGCCTTTTAAATCGTGGCATCATACAGTCTCAGCAGTCCAATCAGTCAAAGCATTAGTATCAGCAATCTTACTAGTCCAGCAGTGCCAGCACTAGTCTTACCAGTTCCAGCAGCGTCAGCACCAGTCTTACCAGTCCAGCAGTTTCAGCATTAGTCTTATAAGTCCCAGCAGTGTCAGCACCAGTCTTACCAGTCCCAGCAGTGGCAGCACCAGCCTTACCAGTCCCAGCAGTGTCAGCACCAGTCTTACCAGTCCCAGCAGTGGCAGCACCAGTCTTACCAGTCCCAACAGTGGCAGCACCAGTCTTACCAGTCCAGTAGTGGCAGCATTCATTTTACCAGTTGCAGCTTTAGCATTTGTGTCATCAGTCTCAGCATTAACTTCAGTAGCAGTGAACCAAACGCATGTCTCTCAGTGAAGGTATAAACCCACTACTTATTCATATCGTTTTGCAGTTTGTATTAATAGTCTCCAGGCTTTATAAGATAAAGCTATCACCTTCGTAACATAAACAGGATATGCAGGGTTTTTTTAGAAAAAAAATTAGATTTTTGCCTCAGTAAAAATCTATTCCTAGCTACCCCCCTGGGTACTTTGTGATAAAAGAGAATGTAATGCCCACCATCAGGGTGGGATGCTTGGATAAACTCCTTGAGTGGACATTGCATTCTCATGTCACACACTACCCCATGCATTATTCTTTATGTATTGCACTGCAGGGACAGCATGCACTGTGATTACCATCTTTGCAGTTGTTTGATTTGAGCAGTTCACAGTCAACACAGCAAAACTCCTGAAATTACTTCAGAAATAGCAGAAAGAATCAGTCAGTTCACCCTTCTGAACGGTGTACAAGAATAAAAGCCCAAATGAACACCTACTTTAGCCAACTCAAAAAACTAGAACATTTCTAACAAAAATAAACAGAAAATGGCAATAAATAAACAGTGAATAAGGCACTATGACAGATCTGATAAAAAGCTTCAGATTTGGGTTCAGCCCTATGGGTTTCACACCTGAAATCTATGACCGTGTCTGTATCTTGTCTATTGTTTTTTATATTTGTATCCCATAATAAAGTTAAACACTAAAAAATAATTGATATCTCTTCATAAATGTTTTCCATAGACTATCATTCTGTGAATTCCCCAAAATTAAACATACAGTTATTAATTAATCGCCCTGGTGCCCTATTCAGGCCCTTGCTCGTTGCCAGACCAAAGCTCTTCAGTGTGAGAAATTGCAGAATCAAAAGAAAAAACATATCAGATTTTGTCTTGCTTTTTTAAAGACTGTGTTTAATAAATGTGTGTTTACATATATCAGCAAAAAGATTAACACATTAAGGGCCTCATTTATGAAAGGGCGCTAAACTTTATGGTGCACGATAATTGCAATTACTGTGCACGTTAATGATTTCCGTATTTATTACTGCAATTTTATTAATTATCACACAAAATAGTGGGCATATTATTTTATTGTGCAGTACTATGGTAATCAGAATGAATATGTGATTTGTATGATAATGCATGATAAAGTATTTAAATTAGGCACCCCACTCCGAATAATGAGGTGAGCTTCATTCACACTGTATTTACTAAAGGGTGATAATCGTAGTGTGCATTAAAGTGGGCGATAATTAGTTTGTTTGGACACCAGGCTTTACCACTGATAGGCGCTATTTAAACCTTTTTTCTGGCCTGAAAACTGGTGATGTCCAGTTCAATTCTTAATTTTACTGACTTGATTCATTTGATTCATTCAGTTTAGTGAATCAGTTCAACAGATGTGTTGATTCACTGATTCACTAACTCGAAATAAATACATCTTGCTGAATTACTTGGTTACGAAAAATTTGTTTGAATGGAAAAATAAAAAACTTTACTATCCTTGTGAGCTGTGATTGGCTTAATGGGAATGTCACTGTGACATGGCAAAAGCCCTGCACATGTAAATAATGTATTGTTTATATGTATAGTTTAAATAAAATATTGAATGCCAGTGTGTACTAGATATGGCGGGTTTGGCTGGGATGGGGTTAAATCCAACTCTGCCAAATCCATGTGCGAAATGTGGCTGGGGCTTAATTGATTAATTGATGATCAATTAAACCCAGCCACATGGTATAAAAAAGGAGCTGGAAAGCCAGTTTTTGTGGTCTAGTTTCAGCAAGCTTGCAGCCTCACTACTGTGTGGAGAACCAGGGTGAGTGATTTGTGTAGGGATTAATTTATGGGATTTTGATCCCACAACAGTTTATTTTAGTATGGCACAGAGTAAGTTCTAGAGCAGGACCTCCCTTTTAGTGGGAGCTGTGCTAAATTTTTGTTTTTAGCTGTTTTCTCACTGTGTTTTGTTTTGGAGTTATTATTTTGATTACCTACTGTCTGTGTATGTTCTCCTGCACTAGGGCTATCATTGCTGGTACTAAGACCCCCTGTTACAGTCACTCATACAATGCAGACTGCACATGTGTTATATTAAAGAGGCGGGTTGTTTTAGTAAATGGGGCACTACATTGTGGACATTAGGCTCACACTATTTTACTTGATGGCTTTTTAAAATAAAACTGTGCCTCTGTTCTCCCCTGCAGTCAGGGGGGGAAGGGGTTTGGACTGAATTCAAACACTTAGAAAAATAAGAAGTTTGATGTAAATTTGTGGCAGACTTGTAGCTAACTAAATAATTAGCCAGACATGTTTGCCAGAAGTTTGCAGCTGTTTGCCACTAGTGGCTACCCTTTAGCAAACAGATTGCAAGAAGTTTTTCAGGTTAACATAAATACATGTGGTACTGATTGTATTTATTAATAATAATGTAATGACTGTGTTTGTTGTATTTGAACTTGGGTTTCTTTTTCAATTCTAAGAAGGAATAGACAGACCACTGATGCAGGTGCAATGCTCCATGGAGCTTTTAATGCCCTCAATGATACCCTAATGGTCCTTGTTTGGGCCAGGACCATACCATCAAAACAAGAAACCCACTAAAAACCCTATCTTATCTTGCAGGTCTTTGTCACTTTGTATCCTCGCTCCTGTATGCAGTAACACATGGTTGTCAGAGGTCTCAGATGGTTTTTTGTTATGTCAAAGTAAGCCTTTCTCTGTCACACTCTTCACCAACTCTCCCTCCTTCCCCTGAAACACAC
The DNA here is from genome assembly GCF_017654505.1 of Polyodon spathula. NCBI lineage: Eukaryota > Metazoa > Chordata > Actinopteri > Acipenseriformes > Polyodontidae > Polyodon > Polyodon spathula. The sequence continues at coordinate 32,655,183 of NC_054540.1, read as the reverse complement.
CCTCATCCCCCCCAACCAGCTCCCTCCAACCAATCAATGTGCTCTGTCGGTCCCCACCACATCCTGGACTTGGATGGGGACCTCCAGACCATCAGAAGAAGGGGGGGTAGGGGGCAGCGAACACCCTTTCTACACCCCCCCCCCCTCAAGCACTCACACTCACACACAACCTCCGTTACGGCTCTCCCATCTTGGCGGTCTTGGGGGGGGTGAACGGGCCACTCCTGGCGGCAGCAGTGGCGGGCATCTGACTCGTGGGGGACGAAGACCACTCAGAGGCCCTGGCTGAGTACCCGTAGGCCTGGCCCTGAGTAAGCAGGAGGGGGTGAGCTGGGGGAAGCTGGACCTTGTGCGAGGGGGTGTCTGACTCCCTTTTTTTTCTTTCTGGTGCCCTTAGACCCAAAAGTGGGCCATCTGTAAAGCTCACTGTCCTGAACTGTATGTTCAGCTAACCACCCCAACTCCCTCAAGGAAGTGAGGCAGGGGGGGAGGGATATCTGGTGGGACCAGGGGGAGTGCCAGTGGTGTCATTCCTACACTGGTCCCTTCCCGTTTCCCATCAGTGTTGGTTTGGGGGCATGCTGGCAGCCATGTAGAAACGTTGGATGTGGCCAGACCGACCAGCAGGTGGGTGGCCGGTGTTCCAGGGAATGTCTCCATAGCGGGAGAGGCCGTGGTAGGGGCTCCTCCTCAGCTTCAGCCTGTAGAAGAGGCTCGGGACCCCGGGCCTGACGTGCGCAGGGGAGCTGCGGCGGCCTCTCCTCCATCAGTGTAGACTGATGCTCCCTTAGAACCTCCTACCGTTCGCGCTTGTTTTAGGATGTGCTCCAAGAAGGGGGTTGCGTGGCGTATATGACGACACACGGGTTCTAGGTTTAATTCCCTTAGAAAAGCCTAGGTGGCCAAGTCCTCCTGGGTGATAGTGTTAAATTGGGGTTACCCCTTCCGCACCAGGTAGCGGATCTCGACAGCGAATACCCCCAGCTTTTCTCCTGACCGGTGTACAAGGGAGGCTAGTCGCTTTTGTAGGGCAATGGCTGGCGTAGTGCCTCCGAAATGGTGATCAAGCGCAGTGACTACAGCCTGATATTGTCCCAGCTCGACCTCGCTCATTAGTACTCAAGCATCAGTTCAAACACATACTTTGTTATTCTGTATAACAATAAGAAAATTCAACAGGAGGAATTAATTTTAAAATAAACAGTTTATTTCCAAGTCAAAATGCCCATGTTCCATCTCGGTGGAGGACAAAACATTGTACAGTTATGTACAAATACCTTATGAAAAACAATGTATCTCCTTACTAAATATACAAATTTAATTGTATATTAATTTAAAATATTCACATCTCTCCCTTACAAGGTGTAAGCAAATGAGCTAAATGAAACCGACTTATTAATGAGATATGCAGCAATAACAGCATCCGATGGTGTAGATGTTAAACTAAATCTAATGTATTTGGAGTTTCACGTACAAATATTTTATCAGTCCCAGGTATAGCAACATTTCTTTAATGGGGTTGCAAACACCTGCACAATTAAAAAGGGATTTTAGTTTCAGAAACAGGTGCATTCATTTATTATTATTATTATTATTATTATTATTATTATTATTATTATTATTATTATTGGCACTTTTACTCCAAAATGTACTGCCAATGAGTCCCTCGCTTTGTATATATTTTTTGACTGGTTACCTAGCAACCAACTTGCATGTCAGCTAATCAACAGAATGCACTTCTGTAGTGCTTAGTCCAGCCTCTATGATTTTAAAAAGTTTAAAAAGTTGTTTTGCATAAATATCTAAAAATAGACTAAAGAAAAGTATTGAACATGGGAGGAATGAAGGGGAATGGAGTGGCATAATAATAATAGTATAAACTAAGTATATGTAGCCTAGCCACCAGTCTCGATGTCAGATTTGCTGTTAATAAGATTGACATACAGATTATATGTAAATATTATTTTTTTGCTTCTTTAGTATGGATGTGTCAACCAAGACAGTAGTTTTGGAAACAGCAGCCAAATTAAATGTGGAAGAAAGCTCTACTGGTAACATTTTTGTTGTTTTGACACATGTATGTTATTGGTAAAAGGGAACATCTGTAACTTTTGTAACTTAAAAAAATACAGATGTACATTTGATGTACATTATAATCCCTGAAATAAATCCATTACCAATTAAAATACTTTAAGAAGAAAAGTGCACACATTCATATCATTCTATTTTTTCAACGTTTTTTCAATCATTGTTCTCAGTTTATTCAAACACGTTTGCAGTTTTAAAAACACTGATATGTATCCTGATTATATAGAGTAGCTCCACATCGGGCGTTACCAGGCATTATGGACTGTTTGGGCGTAACAGGGCCCGAGAGAAACCACCCAACCAGTCCGAAATGCCTAGTAATGTCCTCTGCATATAGTTTCCGTTTCACAATTTACTTTCTAGTTTGATGCTTGTAAAATGTTAATTGTTAATAGTGTCATAATTAATTTGCATGTAGCATATTTATTGCAGTAAATATATCTAATCACATGCGTACTATGTTTCAGGTTATACTACAACAAGACAACTCATGTCCTCAGGGATATGAGCAAATTGAATCAACGGAACTGGCTGTCTCAGAATCATGGCTCCAAGGAAAGCTTGCAAAGTGTCAACAGAAAGGATCAACCTCGGTGAAAAATCCTGCAATGCGAGCATTAAGATGAAAGTGAAAGTATTTAGTAAAAGTAAGTGATTTCAAACTGTTATATCTAATACAACTAATATATTTTTAGTGTATGCCATCAACAAGTTGAGAATGAAGGATTCAGACTTCAATAAAGAATATACGCCAGCAGTCCCTATATGGTCGGGACAGTCCCAATTTCCTAGCAAATGTCCCGCATCCCATGCACAGGAAGAAAATCCCAGTATTTACCCATAGAAAAAAAAAATTATTCTGCACAGTAGAGTTAGTGAAAAGTGCTGTGTGGCCGACGCATCTGCTGATCGCTAACTTAAACAAAGGGAAGAATGCTTCATTGTGTCTTTTTACTGTCATGGGGGTCGTGTTGTGTTGAGTTGGGGGATACGTCTATTATATGAGTAAGTGTTTTATGCGTATGATGCTGTGGCAGAGCAAAGCTCTGCCCTTTAAATTGGCAGGGATGGGGTTAACTTCCCCTACCTGCCTGGGTTTATTATGTTCAGGTGGCTGGGGTTGATTAGGTTGATTAACGATCAATCAGCGCCCAGCCACCTGATATAAAAGGAGGCCTCTGCTTCTCATTTGGGGAGAGGGAGCTGAGGAAGCAGGTTGGGTTTTTTTGGGTGTTTGGAAAGTTTGAATCCAGTGAAGGCATTGCCCAGCCTGGAAACTGTTATTTTTGTAAGTTTTGCTTTTTATCTTTTTTTTGTGTTTAAATTGCTTTGTTTTGGCCCTTGTGCCCTTTCATTTTGTGTTTATTTATAATAAAATAGTTATTTTTTTTGAACTGCAGTCTGTCTCTGGGCCTCTATCCACTCGCCAGCCTGCCACATTTGGTGTCAGCCGTGGGATAGTGCTACCTAGAGGCTCAGAGCAGTATTTTTGTTTTGTTTTGTGGAATTTTTGGGATAATTTTTTTTTTTTTAAAAATGGGAAAGAGCAGACAGCGACAAAAGCAGGAAAAGCAGCAGCAGCTGAAGAAATGTAAGCTGCTGCAGCCACCGCTGGAGGACCCGGCCAGCCTCTTCCCCTGGTGTTCCTGGTGCGGGAAGGAGGACCATCGTTGGCGGTCCTGCCCAGACGTGCCACCGGCAAACTGGTGTGGTCGGTGTGAGGAGGACGGCCACAACTGGGCAGGATGCCCCTACAACCAGGCCCAGGAAGAGGTGCCGTGTTCACCCCGGGCATCAGGGGCCACCCCACTACCTCCAGCACCACCAACTTCACCACCTTCACAGGAGATCTGGGACTGATTGATGCACCCTGAGGCAGACCTCGTCCACGATCTCCCCATAGTTATCAACACGCTGTGGCGTCGAGATGGGGAGAGGTGGGAACAGTGGGAGGAACAGCACCACCCGGCCTCCTTCCCAGAGGTTGCCCTCATGGTGGTTAATTACCTGGCTGTAGACCGGGGTGAGCCGCCTTCCCGAGAGCCAGAGAGGGGTGAGCCGCCTTCCCGAGAGCCAGAGAGGGGTGAGGAGCCGCCGTCGTCCCCAGAGCCAGAGAGGGGTGAGGAGCTGCCGTCGTCCCCAGAGCCAGAGAGGGGTGAGGAGCTGCCGTCGTCCCCAGAGCCAGAGAGGGGTGAGGAGCTGCCGTCGTCCCCAGAGCCAGAGAGGGGTGAGGAGCTGCCGTCGCTCCCAGAGCCAGAGAGGGGTGAGGAGCTGCCGTCGCTCCCAGAGCCAGAGAGGGGTGAGGAGCTGCCGTCGCTCCCAGAGCCAGAGAGGGGTGAGGAGCTGCCGTCGCTCCCAGAGCCAGAGAGGGGTGAGGAGCTGCCGTCGCTCCCAGAGCCAGAGAGGGGTGAGGAGCTGCCGTCGCTCCCAGAGCCAGAGAGGGAGGAGGATCTGCCGTCGCTCCCAGAGCCAGAGAGGGAGGAGGATCTGCCGTCGCTCCCAGAGCCAGAGAGGGAGTGAGGAGCCGCCGTCGCTCCCAGAGCCAGAGAGGGAGGAGGAGCCGCCGTCGCTCCCAGAGCCAGAGAGGGAGGAGGATCTGCCGTCGCTCCCAGAGCCAGAGAGGGAGGAGGATCTGCCGTCGCTCCCAGAGCCAGAGAGGGAGTGAGGAGCCTCCGTCGCTCCCAGAGCCAGAGAGGAGTGAGGAGCCGCCGTCGCTCCCAGAGCCAGAGAGGGAGGAGGAGCCGCCGTCGCTCCCAGAGCCAGAGAGGGGTGAGGAGCCTCCGTCGCTCCCAGAGCCAGAGAGGGAGGAGCCTCCGTCGCTCCCCAGAGCCAGAGAGGGAGGAGCCGCCGCCGTCGCTCTCAGAGCCCGAGAGGGAGGAGCCGCCGCCGCCGCTCTCAGAGCCCGAGAGGGAGGGGCCGCCTCCGCCACCAGAGGGAGCCGCAGTCGCCGCCTCCGCCACCAGAGGGAGCCGGGCCGCCGCCTCCGCCACCAGAGGGAGCCGGGCCGCCGCCTCCGCCACCAGAGGGAGCCGGGCCGCCGCCTCCGCCACCAGAGGGAGCCGGGCCGCCGCCGCCTCCGCCACCAGAGGGAGCCGGGCCGCCGCCTCCGCCACCAGTATGACCGCCTCTATTTATTTTAGGTATTTCATTTATGTTCACATACAGTGCACTCCGTTTATAAGAATTACTGATATAAGAATCAACCGCATATAGTGAGCAAAACCACTGGGACAAAATTATTTGTATACTAACCATGCTAAAATATTCTGCATGTAAGAATCAAGCACTCTGCTTATAAGAATCACTTCGAGGCAAACTGATAATGTATCACGTGCAATGATGTTTATAGCCAATAAAGCTGTTTTTGAATTTGAATTGGATCACATCTTGCGTGATTAGACATATAATTCCTGGTCTGCAGCAACTCCCAGTAGAAAAAAAGCAAGTCGTGCAGTTTATGTTCGAGTCAACATGGCAGGTGTTTTTTTTTATTTTATTTTTTATTCTCTTAGTGAAAATGTGTTAATAAAGTGAATACACATTCATAGAATACTTACTGAGTATAGCACTGTTACTGGGTGATATGCATGTAGAGGGAGGGGGATTTGTAGCGGTGCTGTGAGGAGGTTGGTGGAGAATTGCAGAGCGTTGCGTCTCCGCTTAGTGAAAAACTGTGTGAGGTTTGCATCGCAATTGACTTTTTTTGATGTATTGTCCTCAGCGATTAAGCAGCATTGACATTTGTATACTGTATTCAAACTGCTGATATGCAGAGGCGCTTTTGCTAATTGTAGTCATCAGTCTGCTTTTAATCGCTTATAAGAATCAGAACATCTGGGATGGATGTGATTCTGTACTTGATAAAGACATTAAATTGTATCTTTGTACTGCAATTTCGTATGTGAATGTTATTTTGATGTGATACCTTATTTTCAAATTATTAGCTTAATTTACAATGTAGAACTTTTTTTACATTTAAAAATTAATTTTTTAAACAAGATTTAACGTTTAGCTAATTATTTAACTGGCCAGCTAAAGCTGGAGTTTGTATCAAATGAGCTCCACCCGCTTTGTGATTTCGCGTGATTTGACCTGCTCTTGTAATGTTGAAATTTGCATATTTCCCATTTTGCATTACAACAGTCATTTGCATACAAACTCCAGATTTAGTTGGCCAGTTAAATGCTTAGCTAAATGTTAAATCTTGTTAAGAGATTTAAGATTTATTTAAATGCTTAGCTAAATGTTAAATCTTGTAACTAGATTTATAAATTTATATCTGAATGTATACATTTAAAAATATTTATTTATTATCACAACATTTATAAATCTAGGAAAAAAGATTATATTATATTAACATTAATGCTTTTTTTTTTTTTTTACACATGGCACCTCCTAGTTTTCAGTGCTTTAAGTTAGTAAAGGGGGCGATGGTGTGGGATCTAAGTATCTGCCATTGAGCCAATTAAAATAATACTCTGCATCGCTATACACTGGCGTTGTCACTGATTCATTTATTTAATCTTTGGTGCATATATAGTTACATTCAAATTACTTTTATGCTGATAAAGATATATGGATCAAGACATAGCTAGCTTGAAATAACATGTTTTTGTTATAAACAGAAATGCAGTTAGAAAAACACACCCTAGAGTATAACAAAAGTTTTTATATCCACTGTTACGCTCTAGGATTAAAATGTGTAATGAGAATGTTTAACATATAGTATAAGTATAAAATGATACTTAAGTATACTTAATAATATAAGTAAAGAAAATAAGCAGTGAAGATGTTGTTTATTGTGTTCCACTGTTTAAATACGTGAGCTCAGTTATCAATTTTAACCCCAAACTGGTGTGTATACATTCTTTTTTATAATGTTTTTTTTTTTTTTTTTTTAGAAAAACAGATATTTAAAAATACATGTTGGGTTTTTTAATGCTTCATATACTTCCACTGCATGTCTACAAAAAAAAAGCAAATCACAGTATTCACAATGGCCATTCTCACAGTATTCACAATGGCCATTCTCACAGTATTCACAATGGCCATTCTCACAGTATTCACAATGGCCATTCTCACAGTATTCACAATGGCCATTCTCACAGTATTCACAATGGCCATTCTCACAGTATTCACAATAGCCATTCTCACAGTATTCACAATAGCCATTCTCACAGTATTCACAATAGCCATTCTCACAGTATTCACAATGGCCATTCTCACAATATTCATAAGTTTGCTATTTGCTATTACTACACCAGAAATTGCTATCACTACTTGCCAGAAGATCTCCACAACTGTTTGCCAGAACATCCAATTTGCATGTGAAAAGCAACCTGGTGGCAAGTTTGCCGCAAATATTCACCACAAGTTTGCAGCAGACTTGTGGAAAACTTGCCACAAAAGTTTGCTAGAATTCTATATTTAGGTAAGGGAATTTCTGACACACAGTTTTATTACACCCTGTGACAAAGAGCGAATTAATCTGAATCAACAATTTCCCTCCCAACGTGTGAGAGCCCTGTACAACAGGAACTGTGTCCCCCGTACTGAATGGTTGGGCAGTTTATTCCAGGTTCAGTCGGAAGCCGGCCATTCAGGAAGGAGGCGGAATCATGGTACCAGGAGTCTTCATCCTAGTATGGTGAGTGAAGTGTCAGTCATGAATCGGAGGAGAAGTGATTGAACTAGCTGTCGGAAGGGGCGGGGCTCAGGGTACTTTAAGGGGACGTGACGCCGTAATCCGGTCCTATGTTGTGGTTGATGAGAGGAAACGAGGACTGTGAGATTGTGAGTGTTTGGTACCTGTCTAATTGTTACTGTTTTTCTTGTTAGGCGGCTAAAACATCTGGGAGCTGTCGCTTGAGGCCAGCACGCAAACTCGTACTGCACAAAGCACCATTGACATCCTGCACCCAACTTGCACTGAGAGCACGTACTGTTTTCATCTGCGTGTTAGCGTCTGTGTTTTAGTGTGTGTGTTTTTCTTGTGGACTGTAACCCTCCTTTTAAGCACGATGCAATACACATTGTTCTGTAGAGCCCATGCAGATTATTATTTAAGGAGTTGTTGACATGCAACCTAGCAAATTAAAACTGTTTGAGCTGTGAAGTGTGTTATGTTTGTCTACCCCGGAGCACTGCATCAACCCTACACCTCAGCACTGCAAATCACACGTTTACACACCCCCAGCCCCCACCTCACCCACCCTCTGTTTATGGACAATTCGGATATTCTAAGAAGAGAGAAAACATCCTAGTAACAGCCACACTCATCCTTTATAGTTGTAGAGCTCAGAAACATTACACGATTACTGGTAAGAATTTTACAGTGCAGTAAATTAACGGGGCTAAACAAATTATCGTTATTATCGGTTTGTTTCAAACTGTGGTTCCCCGTTTCTGATTTTATACTTGTGCTGTCCTCCAGTAAAGTAATTCAAAACAGTAGGCAATCATCCAGGCCTTCAGAGAAAGGGGATTTAATAGAAACACTGTATCTACAGCTCCCACACCCCTGTTCTGCAGAGTGCCTGCAGTTAAATGTGTAGAATTGCACGCTCCGTGTGTGAGAGGGGCTGAGCAGACCTCATAGCTCGGAGCCCCTGCTGACTTCACAGACGACACTACTTTTTTTTTTTTTTTTTTTTTTTTTTTTTTAATAAGCGTCTAATGATTGATTCCCATTTAAAGTTTAATTATTTCAAGCAAAAAAAAATCTATCATTGCTGGATTGTCAGAGTGGCGGGTTTAAGCCGAAATTCAGTCCTCAGCTTTTCCCCAAGGCTGATGGACTTCTCCTTTCAAAGAAGGACACTTCTATCAGATGGCATTAACCATGAAATCCCCCTATTTCAAGTCTATGATATCCTGAAGGACAACAGCTCATTTCATTTCTTATCAAAGAATCTGGCAGATCAGTCATATTTTTCCCGAATCAAATGACATTTTCAGAAAATTGATTTGAGTCAAAAATGAGCTTTCCTGTCATATCCTACCCTATCCACGGCAGACTCCAGTTAGTTCAAAAGTGGGTGCTGATGTTTTTTTTTTTTTTTTCAAATAGCTTCTAGACTTTAAAAGAAATAAAGAAACCAAAAGCCCTTCTTTTATTTTTTTTTCTCAGCTACAGTCAGAAAGTCCTATCAAGCTGTATAAATCTTTAATTTCAACGATCAGCGTTAATGCTAAAATACTTTAAGATATTCGCTCCCTCCCTTCTTTCAGCCTTTCAATCGCTGGTATTCATCAGGGAGCGCACTCAATCATTTGCTCCCTAAGTACACAAAATGACCTGCTTATCTGTTGATCTCTTTACATGATCCTTTAAAAATCCTTGCTGTGTGTCCAAGGCTGCAGCCTTCTAAAGAACTAGCAAGCCTACCTGGGCTCCCTGGATCTCGCAAAGGGAATAACCCTAATTAAATTGCTCTAACAGACAATCAGGCCTGAGTTTCCTCCTCTATACCTCCCCCGTCACCCGGACTAATTCAGAGGAGGGTTCAGCCTAAGCCTTTTGTTCTTTATTTAAAGAGAAAACACACACACACACACACTAATATATATATATATATATATATATATATATATATATATATATATATATATATATATACACACACACACACACACACACACACAAATATATAAATACTCTCACACACACACTAAAATATATAAATACACACATATATTATACACACAGACACACACACATATAAATACACACATATACAACATGTATCCACTCGCACAGCTTCTCAGACACACATATGGGGAGCCTCGATCATGCAGTTTCAAAAACCCAAACAAAGCAGGAGACGAGTGGAATTCTTTGTGTATCTTGTAACATATAGGGATGGAAATGTAGGCCTTAGTTAAACACTCACAATATGTGCATCACGGATAATGTTATGTGGAATGAATGTTTACTTTGTTATTCAATGAAAAGCTGTCTGTTTTGAAATATACTATGTCCTATATTCCAAATAAATAGCATTTACTGGACACCACTTTGCATAGCAAAACTGCATCTGTAGAGTGTGAGTGTGTGTGCGTATATATATATATATACATACATATATACATATACATACAGCTCTGGAAAAAATTAAGAGACTACTGCAAATTGTTCTTAAATCAGCATCTCTACATGTATGGCAGCCATTCCATTCCAGTGTCTGTTGAATTCCAACACAGGCACACCTCATTCTGCTGAATGAGGTACTGATTAGGGGATCACCTGAACCAAATCTTATTTAACAAGGAAAAGTATAAAAACCACTCCTGTGGTCATCACTATCCTCTTGCAATAGGACCAGCTGGATGGCAAAACAGTGCTAGTAGTACCTCAAAAGTAATTGGAATAAAAAAATAACTATTGACCATCCCCAAAGAGTTGAAAAGGAAAGTTTTGAGTGAGGAAAAGAAGGGTTCAATTCTGGCTTTACTGGCAGAGGGATACAGTGAGCATCGGGTTGCTTCCATCAAAGACGGCGGTTCATAAGAACATGGTCAAGCAGCACACATTGGGGACAACAAAGCTACAGACCGGCAGAGGGCGAAAACGACTCTCCACTGACCGGGATGACTGCCAACTCATTCGAATGTCACTCAGCAACCGTAGGATGACATCAAGTGACCTACAAAAAGAATGGCAAACGGCCGCTGGGGTGAAGTGCACGACGAGGACGGTTCGAAACAGGCTCCTAGGGGCAGGGCTGAAGTCGGGCAGGGCTGAAGTCGTGCAAGGCTAGAAAAAAGCCCTTCATCAATGAGCCCTTCAGCTTTGCCCAACACCTGGTGAGACCTGGAGAGGCCTACAAGCCCCAGTGTCTCGCACCCACTGTGAAATGTGGTGGAGGATCGGTGATGATCTGGGGGTGCTTCAGCAAGGCTGGAATCGGGCAGATTTGTCTTTGTGAAGGACGCATGAATCAAGCCAAGTACAAGGTTGTCCTGGAAGAAAACTTGCTTCCTTCTGCTCTGACAATGTTCCCCAACTCTGAGGATTGGTTTTCCAGCAGTACAATGCTCCATGCCACACAGTCAGGTCAATCAAGGTGTGGATGGAGGACCATCAGATCAAGACCCTGTCATGGCCAGCCCAATCTCTAGACCTGAACCCCATTGAAAACCTCTGGAATGTGATCAAGAGGAAGATGGATGGTCACAAGCCATCAAACAAAGCCGAGCTGCTTGAATTTTTGAGCCAGGAGTGGCATAAAGTCACCCAACATCAATGTGAAAGACTGGTGGAGAGCATGCCAAGACGCATGAAAGCTGTGATTGAAAATCAGGGTTATTCCACCAAATATTGATTTCTGAACTCTTCCTAAGTTAAAACATTAGTATTGTGTTGTTTAAAAATGAATATGAACTTATTTTCTTTGCATTATTCGAGGTCTGACAACATTGCATCTTTTTTGTTATTTTGACCAGTTGTCATTTTCTGCAAATAAATGCTCTAAATGACAATATTTTTATTTGGAATTTGGGAGAAATGTTGTCAGTAGTTTATAGAATAAAACATATATATAGAATTTATAGAATAAAATATATATATATATAAGCACTTTGTGATGAAACACTGTGAAAGGCACTACTTTCGTGTATATATATATATATATATATATATATATATATATATATATATATATATATATATATATACACACACACACACACACACACACACAGTGCCTTGCAAAAGTATTCAGACCCCTGACCTATTCTCTCAAATTACTGAATTACAAATGGTACATTGAAATTTCGTTCTGTTTGATATTTTATTTTTAAACACTGAAACTCAGAATCAATTATTGTAAGGTGACATTGGTTTTATGTTGGGAAATATTTTTAAGAAAAATAAAAAACTGAAATATCTTGCTTGCATAAGTATTCAACCCCTGTGCTGTGGAAGCTCCCAGTTTGCACCGATGAAAGAAATTGCCCTAACAAGGACACAATTACCTTACTATTGGCCTCCACCTGTGAACCATTAAAGTTGCTGTCACATTTTCTGGATAAAAACCCCACTGTTGAAGGATCATTGGTAAGGCTGTGAATCTGAAGGAAAATGAAGACCAAAGAGCATTCTACAGAAGTTAGAGATAAAGTAGTACAAATGCAGAGATTAGGGAAAGGGTACAAACTAATATCCAAGTGTTTGGATATCCCAGTGAGCACAGTTGGATCAATAATCAGGAAGTGGAAGCTGCATCACACCACCCAGGCACTGCCAAGAAAAGGCCGTCCCTCAAAACAATGCCCATGCCTCAAGACACACCATCCCTACAGTGAAGTATGGTGGTGGCAGCATCATGCTGTGGGGATGCTTCTCATCAGCAGGGACTGGGCATCTTGTTATAATTGAAGGAAGAATGGATGGAGCAAAATACAGGAAAATACTGCAAGAGAATCTGCTTCAGTCTGCTAAAAAACAGAAGCTTGGGAGGAAATTCACCTTTCAGCAGGACAATGATCCCAAGCACAAGGCCAAAGCAACACTGGAGTGGCTCAAGAACAAAAAGGTGAATGTCCTACAGTGGCCCAGTCAAAGTCTTGATCTCAATTCCATTGAGAATCTGTGGCACTATTTGAAAATTGCGGTCCACAAGCGTCGTCCAACCAACCTGAACAACCTGGAGCAAATCTGCCAAGAAGAATGGGCCAAAATCACTCCGACACTGTGTGCAAAGCTGGTACATACTTACCCCAAAAGACTTAAAGCTGTTATTGCAGAGAAAGGTGGCTCTACCAAATATTAATGTGTGGGGGTTGAATACTTATGCAAGCAAGATATTTCTTTTTTTTTATTTTTCTTTCTTTCTTTTTCTTTCTTTCCCAACGTAAAACCAATATCACCTTACAATAATTGATTTTGAGTTTAAGTGTTTTAAGATAAAATATCGAACAGAACGAAATTTCAATGTACCATTTGTAATTCAGTAATATGAGAGAATTGGTCAGGGGTCTGAATACTTTTGCAAGGCACTGCATATATATAGCACGGTACTTGGGGAGTCAGGTAACAAACCTGGCTCCAAGTGAAAATGATTATTAGTTGTTAATTTATTTAATTGTTAATTATCACCTGCACCTGCTAAGTATTGTAAATTAGATCCAGATGCAGACTATCTAAGGAGAGCATTTAGTCTCTTCTGGGCTGCTGAGTAGAAGGAAGCAGATGAGGAGAGTACCCTGTTTCCGAGTAGTCATTCTTTTTATAAGTACTGTGTGCTAATTGCATGTGTAAAAGGTTTATGTTTTAAACAGGAAATGGCTTAGCCATCCGATTGACTAGTGTAGGTGTTCAGTTTTAGTTTAGTGCTCTAAAATGGAGTTAGGTTTTTGTTTGGTTTTTATTTTATTTTGTGTAAATAAAAAGTGCAACCCTGCATTTAAACCCAGTCCTGTGTGTGTGACTGTCAGTTTTTGTGCTTGAAAAGAACTTGAAGATGCTCAGCTCCCTTACAAAATATATATGGACTGGAAATAGTGCTATAGTAGAAGATTATTGACCGGAGGGTATACTATTGTTACTGACAGGGGTCTATAATGAGGGCATTGCACCCTGTCAGTAACAACAGTCTTCCCGGTTTTCATTTTCTGCCATGGCTGAAGTCTGCAATTCATATTTAATATATTAATCCATCAAGAAAAAAAGTGAGGCAAAGTTGGATAGTAAATATGACTGTATATATTTTGTATAAATATAGCTGACACAGCATAAATAAATAAATAACAGAAATAAATAACAGAAAATGTTTTGAAGTTCCTATCGTATAGTTAGCAAAGTATTTCTCCGTCTCCGTCTGGTTTGCTGACTGCTGCATAATCCAGTTTATATCCCGCCCAACATGTTTGTTTTCGTCGAGTTTAATTTGTTTGAATTTCAGAAAGTCAGAAAACAGTGACAGTGACGTTTTAATCACCATTTTAGTGTTTGGTGAATCTTTCATTTGTAGTATGTTTTGTAATTCAGTCTTTAGTGTAAATCGATGTTCAGCCATTTTCTCTTGTGAAGAGGCAGGGAGAAAGTCTGAAAAGGGGAGGGACTGTCAATTATGTGAACCAACCACATGAGAGACAGAGACTATTGACTGGTGGTGTAATGATGTGAGGGCAATAGTTAAAACTATTTTTCCTCCTACTGTTAGGTTTTAACCAATCACAGGCCAAGATTTGCAATGACTTATAATGCAATGACAATAATGGGCGTTACTTAGAGTTAACTTAACGTTAATAAACTAACTGTAAAACTAAATTAACACAGCACCCCTACACACGTAACAAAATGTAGCATCAGTATGCAACATCCACATTATTTAAAGAACGGGAAACATCAAATTGCTTGGTGACTGTAACAAAGTGCCCGCCCCTGTGTATATTATCTGTTATGTGTTGCGTGTGGTGTGTTTAAATGTTGGTGTATAGACATTGGTACACGGGATATAAACGGGTCTGTGTAACACGAGTGTTTAAAAAATGTATATGTGTATTTAGGCACGAGGATTGCACAGCACTTCACGTGCAAGTAAAATGTAGTAATATGTGAGCACGGGGAATTGCACTTTATTAATTCACGTGCTGGGATTCAAGTGAATAATTAATTGGTAATTGAATCCCAGCACAATAGTATATATAGATACACGTTGTCACATACTGGCGGTTGGGTGTTCGGTGAGCAGAGAACGGGATTGGAGACGGAGGAAATAAGTCAAGTAGTAATAATAACAACAAAGTATCTGCTCACCGTGTTTGTCAGTGTCTGTCCGTGCACCGTTGTGTTAAGTTTAGTCTGTTTTCGTTTGTCTATTTATTTTGGCGTAGAGTGCCGTGTCCTGTGTTTTTCGTGTTTGTGTAAACCTTTTATTTTGTATTAAACCGGCGCCAACAGGCGTCTTCATCACTTCATTTCATCCGTCCTGTGTTTTGTGTATTGCCTTACCTTTCCTGGTTCTGACGCCGCCCACTTCGGCCGTCTCTGTGACAGTGACTTACGTCTGATTCAGGTTTTTCCAAGAGCTTGAACAATTTCCAGCTTTGTGTAGCAAAAGAAACAGCGGCGTATTTTGTTTGTTTACTTGCCATTCTGTAACGATGATGTGCACTCATGGAAATCAGAATACAAAACAATTCAATGATATGACATCGCTTCTGGAAAGATTTAATAAATCAATCAGTGTCCCTCAAGACACTCTTGCGATGACAACTTGTTTTTTTACAAAACAGTACTGTATCCATTGTGAAAGAATAGCTATCGGTGCCGAGAAGGTGTTCTTGTAAGCGAAGTTGCTGTTCCTTTAGCCTCAGCATTTACAAGGGGAAAAATTGTTTCACCACAAGTGTGTTCCCTCAGGTGAAGTGTTCTCTAAGGAGATGTTCCTATACGCGAAGACTACTGCATATGCTTTGTAAGATTTTAGATTTTGGTGGGAAATGAGTTACTGTATATCAAATACTTATGTGCTTAATTTTATGTGTTTTAAACATTATATTAAACAACTAACTAAATATAACGTGGGTACGTATAAAGATACATATTCCAGAATATATATATATATATATATATATATATATATATATATATATACCTGCTCTTTCCATGAAATAGACTGAAGAGGTGAATCCAGGTGAAAGCTATGATCCCTTATTGATGTAACCTGTTAAATCCACTTCAGTCAGTGTAGATGAAGAGGAGTCAAGTTAAAGAAGGATTTTTAAGCCTTCACACAATTGAGACATGTGTATGTGTGCCATTCAGAGGGTAAGTGGGCAAGACAAAAGATTTAAGTGCCTTTAAACGGGGTATGGTAGTTGGTGCCAGGCGCGCTGGTTTGAGTGCGTCAAGAACTGCAACGCTGCTGGGTTTTTCACGCTGAACAGTTGCCCGTGTGTACCAAGGATGGTCCACCACCCAAAGGACATCCAGCCAATGGCTGGCCAATGGTCAAAAATGGTTCATTGATGAACGAGGCCAAAGGGGGCTGACATGAAATGTGCAGAGTAACAGACAGGCAACAGTTAGTCAACTGACAGTCCAGTACAACATTGGTGCCGAAAGACCCATAAAAGAATGCACAACTCATCATACCTTGACATGAATGGGGTATGGCAGTCGACGATCTAACAGAGGTCCACTTCTTTCAGCAAAACACAAGAAACTGCGGTTGCAGTGGGCTAAGGTACGAAAAAACTGGACACTGGAGGATTGGAAAAACATTGCATGGTCTGATGAATCCCGGTTCCTATTGTTTCACGCTGATGGGAGAACTAGGGTATGGAGAAAACCACACGTGTACATGCATCCATCATGTCATGTGTGAAAATTGCAGGCTGGTGATGGTGTTGGATGTGTTTTCATGGCACACACTGGGCCCCTTGATAAAAGTGGAGCAATGTTTGAATGCCACAGCATATCTGAACATCATTGCCAATCAGGTGCATCCCTTCATGGCAGCAGTGTTTCCATCTACTAATGTATTTTTTTAGCAGGATAATCCCCCATGTCACAAGGCTAGGATTGTCCAGGAATGGTTCCACGAACATGACAGTGAATTTAGCTTACTGCAGTGGCCTGCCCAGTCACCAGATCTCAATCCAATTGAGCATCTGTGAGATGAGATGGAACGAGCTATTCGGAGTAGAGATCCACCACCAGCCAACCTGACACAACCATGGGAAGCATTGGAGTCAACATGGGCCAGCATCCCTGTGGAACATTTTCGACACCTACGCCCCGATGAATTGAGGCTGTTATGAGGGCAAAAGGGTGTGCAACTCAATATTAGGATTGTGTTCCTGTTTTGTACATATATATATATGCTGTGTCATTTATTTAAAAAACACATTTGTTATTTCTGGGAAGAAGGAGAGAGAGGGGCAGGGGGTAGAGGTTTTGGATGTGTTCCCATCGATTTGTTTCCCCCCTCATCTCTAAAAGCTGATGAGAGCTTTTTTTTTCCTTCTTTCTGTTTGCTGAGATTAACGAGCGCAGCCTGGGAGATTGGGATGGGGGCTGCCTGTTAATGCAAGCTTGTGAAAGTTAGTACAGGAGCCTGCTAGCAGCCCAGGCTGGCATTGATTGGGATGGGGGCTGTCTGTTAATACAAGCTTGTGAAAGTTAGTACAGGAGCCTGCTAGCAGCCCAGGCTGGTATTGATTGCTCAAGGTTCACCCGGGATTGTCTCTCCAGTTGCCTCTCCTGGAGTTCTAAGGGTCTACCGAACAACAGGGACCTGAAGCAGATCTGAAACTAGGGCTATGAAAAGCCTATCAATTAGGCTTTGAAGGTCAGAGAAAGTTTTTTCCCCCCCGCTCCTACACCATCCTCCTCCTCCTTTCCTCACACTAAAAACCTGAATACATCTGAAGACTCATTCAATTAAATATCTCCTGGCTGCAGCTGCTCCCTAAGTGAAAGGTCAACCAAGACCTGCAGGCTGAAAGAGGCGCGAAAGACTCTCTCTATCTCTCCCTCTCTCCACTAATGATACCCAGTGGTCAATCACAAGTCGGCAGTGACAGATGCCCCCAGAAGCATAGTTGTGGTCGAGAGCCAATCGATCAGGTAGAAAAAAAAACTGAAAAAAAAAACCATATATATAATGATAACCCGTGGACATAATGTCAGGATCGCGCGGCGGCCGCTATTGGTTGACATTCAAGCAGGGACAGTGAGACGGACATCAAAGGCACTGCCTGCTGTACAGATTGTCTCTTCACTTAACCCTTATCAGATTCATTGGAATCATTCCTGGGCTGGCCAATTACAGAGACCTGGAGCTGCTGCTGAAAAGCAGGACTGCACAGTGCATCTGCTTCATTGGAACACTGTTATTATTAAACCCTATAGACAGAACCAGCTAGTGTTTTATCATGGTGTAGTTTCCAGCTGAGCTTACAGTCAGATTGAAAAGTATTTTGGCTCACCTTGTAAAAGCACAGCCCCTTAGCGTGCAAGTTTACGTGAGTCAGACTGGAATCCTGTCTGTGTTGCCGATCTTGCATGGGGGGCCCACAGGGAGCTGTGCGCTGGCCTTTGCACTGTGCACTCCATAGTAAAAGCACAGCAAAATGTAATAACGTATAGAAAAAAGCATGGTAAAGCATAGAGAGGTATAGTATATTAATAAATACAGCAATCCAGGCTAACCTATGGTCAATCTGGTAAATGGTAAAATGGCTAAATATACTGTGTATATATACACAATGTATAGATTCTGAGGGGTTAGGGAGGAAATGTGTCCTCTTCACCGACCCCTACTAGTCAGGTGGAGACATTACAGGCTGGGCCCTCGTCCTCAGGGTTCAGTAACTTGGTAGCCTCCCTCACACAGGTTTAGTGGAGATCAGCAGGAATGGGGGTGCCCCATTGATCTTCAGTGGGTTGCAGCAACATACAACCTGGGCGTTTGAACTGGGGCAGAAAGTAACGACTAGGTAATGTAAACACACTAGAAATCCAACCATGCCTGATGAAGCGGAGGGCTCAGAAGGCTAGGATCTGGAAGAAAGCAGTAAACAGTCACCCAGGAATGTTTTGGTGTTTAATTGAACACGATTAAAGGGCTAATTAGGATGCAGGTGCACCAGAGGGAATTAGGCAACAGTTGCATCATTTTCTCATCCGTACAAGGTGTTACAAGTTATTGCAAACTATTGCGTTTACCATTGTTCTGGGAGAAATCAGTTACCTGTGGAGCAGTTTGGCTGCAGTGAATTTTCCTGACGTTCAAAAAAGAACTTCATAGTCAGGCTAATCACAAACAGCATCATCATTAGTCAGTATGTGAGGCTGCCCTGC
Source organism: Polyodon spathula (assembly GCF_017654505.1). Taxonomy (NCBI): domain Eukaryota; kingdom Metazoa; phylum Chordata; class Actinopteri; order Acipenseriformes; family Polyodontidae; genus Polyodon; species Polyodon spathula. The sequence continues at coordinate 32,636,282 of NC_054540.1, read as the reverse complement.
CACATTAAGACCCTGCTATGTGGTAATGATTGGGTTGTTTTACCTGGTTTTAAGCCCTGGGTAATGACAGTTCTTCCATTGGGGTACCATTATGATGCCTGTGCAGTAAAGATATTCTGTCAGAGAAGAATTCGGCAACCACAATACTTCATACTATTACAGAGTTGAAACGTCACCACATCATGTGATTTCTTTGGAAATGGGAGGTACTCAAAAGGAGCCGGCAACTAGAATTCTCAGAAACAGAGGCATATAATTGAAATTCAAATAAAGTTTACCCTCATTTAATTTCCTGTACACAATAATACATTTTACACATTTCAGTTTCAAATTTTAAAAAGTTTACTCTCATTTCAATTACAAAGTAATAGTTTACATATTACAATTGTAAAGTAATATAGTTTTACACACATTTCAATTACAAATAAATAAATAAATAAAGTTCACATGCATTTCAACTACATAATAATACATTTAACACTCATTTCAATTAACATTGAAGCTTACACTTATTTCAAATAACAAATAATAACATTTACACACATTTCAATGAATCAGGTGAGGGTATTTTTTCCTGACATAATGTCACAGTTCATTTCCTGTGTTACAGACAATAACACCCCACCTGCTGCCCTGAACTTGTATCTCTGAGACCAGAAAGTCTGAGAATGCCACACTTCAGAGAGGTAAGGAAAAGTTTTGATAAACCTTGTTTGCTATCCTATGAAAGACCTGCCATCCCCAGCACCAGGACTGTACAAAGGCCGGTTTGTCTTACTTAAAAATGATCTGCTAATCTATTTGTCCTTTAATTGAAGCCATGTGTCTTCTACACGCGGTTCAAGCTAAAACATAAGTGTCATTGATCAGTCTGCCTCCAAACTGATGTCACCAGTCTCCTCACCACCGCCTTACCTCAGCACATTATCAGAAGGTGAATATGATACCCCCTCTCCCCAGCCCTCCTTTTCAGATTAAATGTAGGGTCCTCTGGCTGTGGATTTCAAACGGACAGACAGTCTGACTCCATCTAACGTTGAGCTGAGTACAGAAGCACTGCGCTGCAGCCACCCTCACTTCATATGGTTATCAATGGCCCTCGAAACTGGTATGAAAGACAGGACGACTGTCTCGGTCAGACAGATTAAACAGGCAGCTGGGGATAGCATGGATTGTGTGCAGCAGTCTGCCCGCAAGCACTCTCCCCTATCATCTCTCTGTCTCTTCTCCTCACAGATCACATTTCCTCTTCCTTCAATACTCTCAGAGCGGCCCTCTCTGTCTCACTGAGCTCTGCCATTCTTTAACCTTGCCCTCTATCATTCCTCTTTGCTCCTTCTACTTTTCTGGTATTGTTCTGCATGGCACCGCACTATCAGGCCGATCACCTTCCTTAATCTTCTTCTTTTCTGAAGGGAAATATGACATATTCTTACAATCCTGTTCTGAATAAAAAGCATAGGTAGGAGCAGCTTTGTTCTAATTGTCCAGGTTTTATTATGAGCTTGATTAGTCCCAGTGTATAGGTAACAAGTTCAGGTGTCTTATTAAACTCCTAGTAAAACTAGGAATGGATCAAACCTCTATGCCATTGGAGTCTTATCGCCATCCCTATCATCATGCTTTTTTAAAATACATTTAACCGTGTCGTATTTCTCTTTGCATGTGCGATTGTTACAGCGCAGTCCAAGAGTGACCTGCTGTGCTATGTGGATTTAGAAACAGTCTGGCTCTGTCTGTGCAGTACTACAATATACACCAGAAATATACCATTAGAGCTACAGTACATTGAAACTTTACTATAATAATAATAATAATAATAATAATAATAATAATAATAATAATAATAATTTGTATTCTTTCTTTCTTTCTTTCTTTCTTTCTTTCTTTCTTTCTTTCTTTCTTTCTCAGAGATTACCCATGGCCTTATTTACAAGGGGGGTCCTGGAATAAATAATAACAATATCAATAATAATAATAATAATAATAATAATAATAATAATAATAATAATAATAAATAGTTCCACAACACACCACAATAAAGCTGTAAGAAATGTAAATATATACAATCGATAAAAACAAAAATAACAAAAGCCATCCTAGTGCTGACACATCCCCAGACATTAAGACCAGCAGGTTACTTCTCAACCCAGCCCAGTACTGACACAACAGTGCTTCTCACTCATGTTGAAGGGTGCTATATTTTATTGACACTTACGAACACACCCCTGGCAGATTGCCTTTTAAATATCTTGACAGATTATTCAATTGACACTGATTATTTTAAAGTAGCTGTTTTTTTGTTCTCCAAATCTGCCTTTACCTGGCTTTGAGTCTCACTGAGCTTATCTGGAAAATCCCCTTCTGAAAATGTGTACCCCCCCCCCCCCCAAAACAAAGTAATTGTTCATTAATAAGAATCTATATTTAGATGCAGGTACGTCAAAGTATATTTTATAATGGGTGGAAACTCTAACCCTAACCCTAACCCAAACCTTGTACCATCCAGTCCCCTCTGACAGGTGCAGCCTCAGCTACAATAACATATGAGTCTGTAAACAAGTGCTCACATTAGCTAGAAGGGAACAAATATTCACAGCTGGGAACAAATATTTGTTCCCTTGGGGGTGCAAATATTCAGGGGAACTGATATTAGCTTACACTGGGACTCCCAATGCTACCTTTGAACTCTGCCAGCCCTGTCTACTCTACATTAATACAGACAGAAAGAGGAGGCAGGACTGCAGAGATGAAAGGTCACATTGTGATTTGAATGGAATAAGGAAGGCTATTCAGTCCCGGCACTTAGGATTCTCCAGGCAAGCTTACAGCAGCTCAAAGCCATAAAACAGCTAAAGCATGTGAGACCCCCATAGTGAATGGAAGGTAGCTCAGTACCCCTTTAACATGTCGCTGAGTAGAAAGTATTCCATATGCATCAGGGGTTCCTCTGCACAGCGTGCCCGTTTCTCACAGCATTTCCTTCTCCAGCGCTCTGATGAGCCCCAATGTTTTTTTTCTCTCTTTACTATTTGATGCCTTTGATCAAACTCAGTCGGATTACAGCAACGTTAACCATTCCTCGGTTTGTCTAGTTAGTGCTATCTGATCTCCCTCTGTCAGGCCACTGTTTCATTAAGATCACCCTCCCATTAGCTCCTGATGAGTGCAGGAGTCTAATGAAACCGAAGCGGTGGCTGTACAAGGCAGCAGAGCTACTGGGGTAAAGCCAGGGGCCTGCCTTCACTCACCTTCTCATTCCCTTCACCTGGACGTTCTCATATTCCATAGCAGAGAAGACCAGGGAGTAACATTGTATGAGGTGTTAATGCTAATTCATTTCATGTCCTGAGTATTAATTGATTAAACCTGCAGGAAAATTGCACAGGCTGTACTTTAGGTGAGGTTCAAGCTAAAGGGATGCACATAGATAAATGAATAGCCAGTGCATAGGGTTGGGGGACTTTAGGGGACCATTTGTCTTAACAATCTGTAATTGTGTATAAATGGTTCCCCAACTTTATGAAACTGTATTCAAAATTTCAGGTCAATCAAACAAGTTTTCATATATTATATACCTCACAAGCTTTCATAGACACTATAAAATGTATACAAACAGAATCACATACTGTAACTAACCTTCAATGAACCAGCTCTCAGCGTACTGGTCTTTTATTAAAAGTTGGCAAGCAAGTTGTTGGGAGATATTTGTATGAGTTACTTCTTTGTGTGTAGGATGTCTCTTATTGTATAAGAGATGTCACCTGTGCTTTTTGGGTGAGAGGACCGAGAATAAAGACGTACAAAAGAAGCTTGTACTCAGAAATACATTTCTTTTATCTCCCCCTACCCCGGTAGTGAAATAGTTCAGTCTGACATCAACTGCCACAGTCCCTGAGTAAGGCATGTAGACCTACATGTGCTGTGTTGTGGTGAGACTATTTATTAACAACAAGAGACAGAAACAAGTTTTTCAAAGTTTGAATCAATCTCAGTAATATTTTCTTCAGAGAAACTAGTGTCAAGTTTATAAAAATTTAAAGAAAGAATGACGTTAGTAGGATGATCCATTTTACAAAAGGTTCCAGGTATGTGTGGTTTGGTTTTGATGTTTAAACATTGGAATTAGATGTGGGATGACATCTGTACACAGGAGAAGTAGTTCTGGAATGTTGGCACATACTGTACTGTGATTGGTTGATCTCTGACGCGTGATTTATAATGTGAGTAACACGCCCATCTCCATTAGTGTGCCGCACACCTGCACACATGCTGCGAATTACCAATAAAACTCCTCAGCATGACTGCAGTGACCTTCTAGCCTGAAGGTCAGTCTGCCCCCTAGCTGTGCTCAGAGAGAGGGAGAGGAGATTTGCTTCAGAGATCAACACAAATGTCACATCACCCCTGACCTCTGCTCACCCGCTGGTACTGCGCTTTATTAGAGGTGTCTTTTCAGCAAATGATTTTTAAAAATAATTTCCCCGGATTTAACATGTTGATAATGCCAGCACTGGAGGAGTTTTCTGTAATATGCCATGATTCTGGAATCTGTCAATAATAATAATAATAATAATAATAATAATAATAATAATAATAATAATAATAACCTGATTCCAGAAAAAAATAAGATAGATAGACAGATTGTAGATAGAACATAAAAAATCTATGTAGGCTTATTCATAGCAGATTTCCACGTATTCATATTCATATTCATATTGCTAACCTTTATAAGATGTGTTTCATCTGCATACTTTAGTACTTCCCATGCTTTCAGCTGTCATGTCTAAAATTAAACTCACTTCAAAACTTGACTGAATCTTTGCTTCTGACTCTGTAACAAAGCTGGTCTTTTACTGTCATGCTGCTGCAAGTGAAGCCGATTTCAATGACAAGGAAGCTGGAACTGCCACCCTGCGGGTCTGTGTTTTAAACCTGCCTTCGCAGACCACTCAAGTGATCCTCATTTCACAGGTCAGACCTGCACATTGACGTTAAACCCCACAGACCCGCGACAGTCATTGTACAACCCGCTAAATAAAACTTCTATGTAAGATTGGATTTAAGGTCAGTCTTGGCTGGTTCCCGGCCCCAGAGCACAGCACAAGACTAGACGTCTGAATAAGCATATCAGTGTAGAAAGTAGATGATGTAAAAAACTGAAGTTTGTCATTATCAGCATTTGATTGCATGTGCACTCCATTCATTGATGAGTTCTTAATTTAACCTGCGAATTATATCATTTTAAATGAACCGATGTTGTAGTTTTCTTTTTCTTTAATTGATTCAAAATGTAATTGTAATAATTTAGGTCAGATGACTCATTGCTCCCCTTTTAGGTCATGCCTGTATTTATATGACTACCTCTGGGGGTGGCAGCACATCCAGTACACTGAAGAAACGGCTAGTCCAGTTAAAAGCAAAATCAGCTGCTGGGAGATACACATTGGGGCTTGCAGAGGATTCAATACCAGAGACATTTTGATAGGTTTCATTCAGACACACGGTGCATCTAATGGGAAAAGAAAACCATAGCCTTCATTTAATCAAGCCTTCTTTATTAATACTGCTCAATAATTGAATGGCAAATACAGCACAGGCTGAGAGATGACACTGATTAATGAGGCAGTGACACTGAAGAGTTGCAGTGGCTGCTGGGAGTTGGAGTTCTGTATGTTTTTTTTGTTGTGTTGGTACAATCTGAACCTACAGTACTGTAGTATCTTCAAGTGCTTTATTTTTCATTAGCAAATCAAATAGACATGCACAATTTTGTGTGCGTCTTTCAGCCAGGAAAATGTGAGATATTATATGCAGACCTTGATAAAGACTTATTGTTATAACATTTGTTTATTAAGTTTATTTTGAGTACTGTGTATTTTAAAATGAAATACAATGCAACGCAATACAATAGGGATGTATAAAGTGCCTTCTGTGAAACGCCTCAAAGCTCTGAACATATAATAAAAAAGCAAAAATGCCTTGTCAAACAAATAGCTTTTTAATCTTGATTTAGAAATTGGCAGCAATTCTGAGTCTCTGATGTGCTTCTGCAGAGAATTCCATAAACAGGGAGCGCGGTGCCTGAATGCCCTCCCTGCCTCCCAGTTTTGAGCCTTCGTGATAGTCAATAGCCATGCAGTAGAAGAGAATAGAGAATGGGCAATGGGAATTCATTCAGATAGAATGTCTAAAAGGTACTGAGGAGCTGGGCCACGAAGGACCTCACAGATCTTAAAGTTCTGGATGCTAATAAAAAAAATGCGACCTGCAAAGTGACCGGTAGCATGCTGTAATGTGAGTGGTAACATTTACAGGAAGGGTTCAATTCTCTTGATGTCCCATAGACACAGCTTTGGTTCTGTCCCTGTCATGTGACAAAGGCTGTATTTTCCCCATATCTTTTCACTAGACCTGGTTAAGACCCCTGTCCTTGAGGGAGTCTGGTTAAACAGTATCAGACTGTTGAAATGGGGAGGTGAGAGGCGGGCTACATCATTAGGGCAGCTCTGTAATCTGCAGTGCCTTCAGATGAGAAGCACGGCACCTGTTCCAGCAGGGGGAGGAAAGCTGAGCATATGTGTCTCTCCTCTGGGATGCGTGAACATCTGTGGCTGGCTCCTCTAACGGGTTCCTGCAAAGGAATCACAGCAGGGTGCCTGACAACTGAGGCCTGATTGCATCGACTTCCATTGTGTCATCTGCATTTACAGGTCTGTTTAATTAGAATTAGAAAATAGAATCAGAGATTTCCTTTAACCTGAAAGGTCAATATGAGGGGCCTAATCACTGGTAAAGGACCTTGAATTTTATCTTTCAAACTATGTTTAATCTCTGTTTCAAATCAATCCGCCAGAAAATAAGTAACTAAAGGATTCATTCTTTTTTTTTCTGCTTGATGAAAGAAGATCTCTGTTCCAATGTCAATGTAGACAAAGTCCTATCTGCTCAATCTATTTATTTAAATTTACTATAGCAAATAAAGGTGACCAAAAAATATGAGAATAGTACTTGCTGGCAGCAAAAATATATAACCACAACACAATAGCAACTAGTCTCTGGTTTGAATGACAAGTTGCAGAAATCAAACAGCTGGATGCAGACTGACATCTTTCAGCAACTTTTTTTTTTTTTTTTTTTTTTTTTAACGCAGCCATTTTCTAATAGCAGTAGAACCCTCATAAGAGGGCTTTACCATCTTCTTCAGGTTATATTGCTTAAATCACACCTGAGAAACCAACCAACCACTGCAAGCAATTTGTCAAAGTACCAGTACAGCTCTCGTACATTGAACATACAACCCAATTCTACAGTAAAACAACGAAACATGTTTTTATGTTTTTGTGATTGATAATAAATTCGGTCACACTTTGCATTGTGCAACACTTTGCACTCTAATTACTGTGTATTTATAATGTTATTATGTATAGTTACAATGTACTTACTGTGTACAATGTTTTGCACGGTATATGTAAGTACATAATTGTATCAGAAAAGGGTTATGTTTAGTTAGGGATAGAGTTGGCGTTAGGGTTAGGATTAGAGTTAGGGTTATATCATGCAAAAAGATTTACACATTAAGTACATTGTAACTATGCATAATAATATTGTAATTATATGTGAGTACACATGTATTTACTAAGTAACTACTATGTAAATACACAGATGCAATGAATGAAAAGTGTTATTACTACAAGTTTCTATGTCATTTGTATTATAAAAGACATTACGTTGCTCTGTTTGTACAGGTACTCAAACTGCATGCGATGAATCCCTTCTACTGTACATTAGAGAAACCCCATGCACCATGTATTAAACCAAGTGGCACCAAGAGAAGTAAAAACAGCTCTAAATATTACTGTTGGGTTCGAGTGTGCATATAAACCAAAGGAACTGAATTCCTACAAAACAAAAGTTTGAAGCTGATGATGAGTGGAATAGATAATCAGATATACTTTACACATGATGTGGAGAAGCAATTATTCAAACTGTAAAGGCGTTTAGATGGCAGTTCCTAAGCGACATTAAAGCAGTCTTTCATTGTGTTAATAATACTTAAACTAATGTGTGTCAGCTGCATATTCTGTCAAGCTGTTTCAAAGGTAAAACCGAGTTTTGTCCCTAGTGGGCCCCCGTACTTCATCGACTTTACAGAAAAATGTTTCACATTGCAGTTTCTACATCTTTATATAGCTGACCCTTCTTTGTAACCAGGTCCTGGAAGAAAATGTATCTGCTTGAAGCTTCAGGCAATATATTTAGCTGTGGTCAGTTATTGCCTTTTGTATTGCAGAAACAAGTTTCAAAACTGGGATCCACAGCCGGACATGATCCCCATGCTGTGTTGTCTGGATAACTGCAACTTAACAGGAGGACTGCACAATGAGTGCCCCTCACATGAACACAGTGTGGGGCTGTCACACAGAGGCCTGCTTGCTTATGAACTGAGATGCAGCCCTGAAGGCCAAGCTCCTGTTTTATGTTATTCCCCCCCGGGGCTGTAAGATCAGGGGGCAGCTTCACATTGTCTTTGAATTTAATCACTGGCTGGCTGGCTGGCTGGCTGGCCGTATAGCCACAGTAAAAACATTGCAAGCCGTCTCCCTCAGAAAGGTCATGTGTAGACTAACTCCAGCAGAAAGCTCCCTCACTGCTCAGGGCTGTGAAACCTTGTCAGGAGCTGGGCTCTTGCTGAATCTGAAGCAGCGCATCAGCAATCATAGATGACTCACCTCCGTAAAGGGATTGCAGCTGTGCTGTGCACTTCCATTTGTTATACAAGGCTCACTTTGCAAAGAAATATGCATAGTCTGTGGTATTTCTGCAAAGTATTTTTGCAGTTTTCCCATGGTTATACTATGCATTTATCATTCTTTCCCTGGTTTGCCATATGTATTAATACGCTTTATCATACCTCGTTATTTTTTACAATGCTTACTCATGTTTTACCATGCTTTCACTGTGCTTTATTACACTTTGTTTTGCTTACTATTTTGACCTTCAGTGAATTATCAAAGAAAATACAAACATAAATAAATGTAAAAATAACAACAGACACGTGAAATCATCCCTTCTTGTACTAGACAGAGTGATCTTTAGCAGAAATATTTTTTGATTGTTAATGCAGCTCGTGTCTTTTTCGTTGATGTCATTTTAAAGAAATCGTGCACCTCTGTACAGTGTGGGTTCAATCATTTACTGGAAGCAAACTGAACTGGCTGCAGGTTTCCTAAATGCATTGTAACAGGTAGTGCATCAGTAAGGCATTTATTATAAATATTTATTATATAGTATATTTACACTCATTCACAGGGAACTACATATTACATGGCAATGGGTAAATGTAACAGCAATGATAAAATCAGTGATAACTGTTTAGTAAATAGCCTGAGCAATGGTCTGAATGGGTCAGAAACAATCCCGAATGGCAGGTCTCCTTTATCAGGAATATCACTGAATATTTTCCTCATCTTGTTCATTCAAATTTATCTGTTTCATTCTGTCTTGTATTGCGAACACCAAAATCTGTCCACATTTGTATCAATTCAAGGGGAGGGTGGATTTGGAAGGATCAAGGTCTGTAGAAGAGCACATCTTGATGGACATACATGAGGAATAATGCCATGGAAAAGTAGACCCATCATTTCGCTGTGAGGTGTTGATACTGACATTGCCTCATACTGGTATGATATAGAGATGAAAGACTTTTAATGGAGTTTGCATGTCTTTTATATATCCTGGCCTGACCTATCATGTAGCAGGTAATATTGAGGTTATTTTTAAGGTTACACATGTGTTATTGGTTTTGATATTGATGGGGCATTTTTGCTTTTCTATACAAATCAGAAAGATGGTTTATTTATTTTTTCTCAATGACCAAAAAAAAATGTTCTTATCAACATTACTTGTTTTATTGTTTTTTGCACTGACCACATGATTCTTGTCTAACCACACTGCCTGCCTTCCAGTCCCTCAGCTTTAACCACTAGACCTCCCTCCCTCTCTCCCAGTCACTCAGCTTTAACCACTAGACCATACTGCCTCCCTCCTTCTCAGTCTCTCAGCTCGAACCACAAGACCACACTGCCTCCCTTCCTCCAAGTCTCCCAGCTCTAGCTACTAGACCACACTGCCTCCCTCCCTCCCAGTCATTCAGCTCTAACCACTAGACCACACTGCCTCCTTCTCTCCCAGTTTCGCAGCTCTAACCACTAAGACCGTACTGTCTACCTTCATCCCAGTCTTTCAGCTCTAAGCACAAGACCACACTGCCTCCCTCTCTCCCAGTCTCTCAGCTCAAACCACAAGGCCACACTACCTCCCTCCCAGTCTCTTTGCCACTGATCTTTTCACTTGCTGACCCGTCTCTGTCTACCTTGCAATCCGAACGCATGACCTACAGCACAGGAAGGAGTTGTTCAGCCAGAGAGTTTCTGCTTAGAACAGAAATCTTGAATGTCTGTCAAGATACTTTAAAAGAGGGAAACATCACATTGTGCTTCTTATATCAGGACCTTGTATCTTATTTCAAAATGAGTGAGAATGAACTTGGGAAAGGCAACCGGTAACAATGCATAGATTTGTTTACAAATACAAATAAAGAACTGTCTCTAAAATACAACAAGGTACTTGCACCTCAATCCCGGTCTTAAAGCCGGATATTCCTGAATTATACAACCTGCTGTATTGCCGGTTTCAAAAGTAACAAAGTTAAATGTTGCACTGCAGCATAGTACTTTTGATGTGGCACGTAAACACATCACATCATTTTTAATGCACATTTCATTTACCTTTGACAGGAGTCAGTGATATGATAACAGTGATAGAAAAGGGGCCAGCCTTATTGTTGGAAACCTTGATTTAAAACCTTTGTTAGGTAAAGGAATCCCTTTGAACATGTTCAGCATTTCCCAAGGCGGTCCCTGGAGCCCTCACCCCCCACGTTGGGCTGCTCCACAGTGCGGTCCCTGGCGCCCTCACCCCCCATGCTGGGCTGCTCCACAGTGCTGTCCCTGGAGCCCTCACCCCCCATGCTGGGCTGCTCCACAGTGCAGTCCCTGGAGCCCTCACCCCCCATGCTGGACTGCTCCACAGTGCGGTCCCTGGAGCCCTCACCCCCCACGCTGGGCTGCTCCACAGTGCGGTCCCTGGAGTCCTCACCCCCCATGCTGGGCTGCTCCACAGTGTGATCCCTGGAGCCCTCACCGCCCACACTGGTGTCAGTACAGACCCCTTAAAGTATAGCACACACCAACACAGCGCCTGCAGAGAGGAGGGAGGCATTCTCATTAAGAGCATGACACAATGTTCATCAAGCAACTGGAATGTAATTATCACCCAGGTTATAAATAGGGTTCATTTCATGCTTTGAAGAAATGGAAATTACATGAGGGTGTTAACCAAATGCTCTGTTAATCTCTGAAGCTTTGAAACAAGAACCACGTTTCTGTTTGTCTGTCTGTCTGTATATCTATTTATATATCTGCCTGTCTGTCCATCTATTTATCTATCTATCTGTCTATCTATCTATCTATCTGTCTGTCTTTACACTATGTGATGTATGTGGATATTCCTAAGTGTATTTAGTGACATCACACTATCAGCTCCCCCCATGATTTGAATTCATAGCTCCCCACAGTGACTGTAAAACAAAAATAAAGAGTTTGATTAAATATATCATCATAAGTAAATGGGTAATTGAGTCAACTGATTGCATGTTTGAGATATCTGGGACACAAAGGAGACTGCAACTCAAGATCTTAAAAAGTAAAACAAATAAAAGTCTAACATATCTCTCTGTCTATCTAACCTAGTAGCCTAACTCATTTCTTAGCCCCCAACATTATTATTTGTTTATTTTTCAGACTTACAGAGACTAGGGTGTGTGCACTACGCATCAACTGCAGAGTCACTTACAACAACGTCTCACCCAAAATATGGAGAAGGTTAAGTGACTTGCTCAAGGTCACACAGTGAGTCAGTGAGTGAGTCGGCATTTGAACTGGGGACCTCCTGGTTACAAGCCCTTTTCTTTAACCACACATCTGTATGTATCAACACTTCTTTCTTTTAATTGAAATGTCTTTATTCTTTCCTGAGGCCCCATTAACTTTGTATGCCTCTCCAGCAATAATCCCTTCCACAGTGACATTCTGATAGGAGACGAACAGATGGAAATGCGGGATTGTTCTGCAAATCTATCATAAAAAATGCATCAGACACCTGTGTAATTTGCCTAATCATTTTTTCCCTAATAAGCTCTGGCCATTAATTATGCACGATTTCCACAATGCAATCGAGATCAAAGTAAATCTGATGACTTAATACTTCTCAAAATAATTGCTTTCCCCAACGGCGGGACTCCTTAGCCTCTCTCTGTTTGCACTTAATTAGAAGAAATAAAAAATAATATATTGCTATTGAAAAGTGTGCGCCTGCCATACTGTGCCAGGGCTAGTGTGGGGATTAGGAGACTAGGAAAGAAACCTGATTTTTTGGGTTGGAGTCAAGGAACTAACAAAAGAAAGCATACCACTGCCTGTCCTCTCCCCTTGCCTCATAGTAAACAGATGCGATTAGAGTTCACTTGCCATCAGATTGTAACTGCAGGACTCGGCGAGGCTAATCCACTGTTGCGAGGCTGCTGTGTTGCTGTGCCGCCCACCTGTCACATCAGAAGGAGCTGAGTGTGCCGGGAATGAGGCTGGAGTGCACGGCCATGGAGCTTCAATTAGCTGCACACTCATTTGGGTTTTTGAGAATGGAGGTTTTTCAGTTTTTTTTATATTATAATAGGATAATGTCAGGAATGAGATTCAGAGACCAGAAAGCTGCAGTTTAAAGCATTGGTGAGCACGCTTAATCAACAAAAACACACAAACAGGAACAAACAAACAGGCACGGTGGCCAAATAAAAGGTTTCAACAAAACACTACTGTACAAACATTAATGTCAGGCTGGTAAGTCGCCTTCACTGACCAATACACAGGGTATCCACAGCACAGCACAGCTCAGCTCAGCTCAGCACAGCTCCGCTCAGCTCCGCTCCGCTCAGCTCAGCTCAACAGTTACACTCACTTTCACACCAACGTCCAGCCACAGATACTCTCAAAGCTAGATTTAATCTGTACCCCCTCCCATAAAAGGTGTCCTTTCAGGTCTCTCCTTTTTTCAGTTGAACAGGGGAAAGCTGTAATGTTAGGGACCAATTGCACCCTGACTTCCAGGTTCATAAGGCTAATAAAGAGCCATCTGTTTTGATGGGTTATTTCTTGCCAAATGAGTATGCTTAAGGAATTACAATCCATGACTGCATATACCAAGTGTAAATGAACTGGTTGTGACTTCTTAATTGACGTTTATTAACAGGGAAGCCTTGCAATGTGGACAAGGTTTGAAGAGGTTCATGTGTTTTTTTGTTTTAAAAAATATATATTTATGTATATTTATTACTTAGTGTTGTGTTTGTTTTGCGTTTGTTCCTCTTGATCGTTGTATAGTAATCACTTAATAATATCACCTCATCACCTTGTTCAGTACTTATCTGCTTAAACTATTCAGGCTTTTAACTTTGTGAGGGTAGTTATTTTATTTCCACCCCTTTGCTAGGTGGAGACCTCCCAAACTGGGCCTGGCCTCCTCTCAGCAGCTCACCTTGATTCTGCAGATGAAATGAGGAGATTTGATTGACTGCAGAACCGGGGGTGGCCTGTTGATCTTTACTCCTCCTGCAGTAAGCCTGGGCAGTAAGCAGAAACAGCAATAGATACAGAGAGCATTGAGTCTGGTCATTCTCAATACAAATAAGAAAAAAAACAGCAAAGAACCTGAAGATAAAGCTGGTGCTATCAAAATACAGGACATGGATTTGGAAACCTGGGGGAGCCCTGCTTGAACAGGGGACCGCCTGCTTTCGGACATCACCCAGAGGAGCACGTAATGTGAGCTTAATAGGTAATGACTGTGATGAGACCCACATTAAGACCTATTAATGACAAGATCACCCCAGGAGACCAGCAGAGATGAAAGCCGGCTCACAGCAACACCATTCCTCCTCTCATACACAGGTGAAGAACGAGGGATAAGGATGGATACACCATGGTTCAGAAATAATCAGAGTGAGGGGGACATGGGGGGGTTCTTTTTGAAAACCATTTACTGATGAAGTCCTTTGCTTTTGTTTCACAGATTCAACGCTGCTGTTGGTGTGGACACCTCAAAGAGCTGTACAGTACAGCAGCTTTTAACTGTCCCTGTGCCTTTTTATAATGTGTGCAATCGTTCCTGTGCACTAAAGCCCATGGGCACAGCACTGTAGAGTCAACCCTCCCCTGCCTCATTTCACTACATTCACTACTTTTGAGACGCACCATATGCCAAGATTCATAAAACTATGAGGGCGAGTATTTAATAAGGAGAATGAGCCCTTCATTATATGTCAAGTGAACTTTCTCTGACATTAACTTTCATTGAGGTTCCTGTTATCCTGTGATAGCACAAAACAGTTTGCATGAACAAACGTCACAAAGGGTCCCATTGACAGAATAGTGACAGTATAGTAACAACAGCCTGTCGCCCAGGCAAAACACTAGCTATATTAGTTAGAACCATAATAACATAATAATATAAGAAAGTTTACAAACGAGAGGAGGCCATTTGGCCCATCTTGCTCGTTTGGTTGTTAGTAGCTTAGAATCTCATCAAGCAGCTTCTTCAAGGATCCCAGGGTGTCAGCTTCAATAACATTACTGGAGAGTTGGTTCCAGACTCCCACAATTCTCTGTGCCTCCTATTTTTTGTTCTGAATGCCCCCTTTATCTCCATCTATGACCCCTGGTCCTTGTTTCTTCTTTCAGGTCGAAAAAGTCCCCTGGGTTGACATTGTCAAAACCTTTTAGAATTTTGAATGCTTGAATCAGATCGCTGTGTAGTCTTTGTTCAAGACAGTGTGTCCTTAGCGATAACTGATTTGATGTAACAGGATGGAGGCTGGACATGAACTGGCAACCCTGCACACTGCAAGCATCTTAACCATAATGCAAATGAGACGGGCTCGGCTGCATTCATGGTTTTAGAGCTTTTAACTTTGTAGGACCATAAGAGTATTTAAAGGGTTAAACTTTGCTGTAATAATCTAGCTTGAGAAAGAAAGTTTGTAACAGTGTAGCTTGGAAAGAAGTAGGCCCCTGGTCACCATAGTAACCTGATAAGTTTTGGGGGGGGGGGGGGGGGGGGGCTTCCAAATTCCTTAACCCTGGAATAGGCCTCTGAATCAGTAAGAGATAGCAAGCAAAGATGTACCTGCTTCTCAAGGCCGGTTGTTGCAAAAAGGAACAATTCTAACTAAGCGAGAAGCTGGTCTTTGTTCCAGTAAGCAAAGTCAGAAGAAAGGACCCTGCTATCAACATCTAGCAATCGAAGTCAGAGAAAGGAAAGAGCAGTGGACAACAGCCTAACTGATTAGCTCTTCACAATATTAAGAAGGAACCCCAGAATTTGGTTAAAATTGTGAGAAATTTAAATTATACAAAAAGGACGGAATAATACCAACCTGGCCTGCCGGCAGCGGTCAGATTTACAGCAAGATTTCCTATATACTGAGCAAGACTGGGTTATCTTACGAGGAATACAGACAAACTCTACTGCAAGTCTGCCTCTGAAGCAAGTGGAACCACAGAAGACTGAATCATACCCTGCAAGAGAAACAATGAGTATTCCCAGTTCAACTGAAAGAGATTCGACAGAATTTGTATGTGGAAATTTAATAGATATATAAGCAGAGAGACAGAGTGAGTTATAAAGCTGTGGTCTAAAGTTGTTGTACTGTAGAATTCAGGTGCAAGTATAAAGCAGATTTAAATAATGTCATAGTCAGACAGAGTGGAAATAACTGAAGTGATCTACTTAATTGAAATTGATGCTAGAATAAATATAGAATGAATAAGAACAAATATGAGTGTTAAATTTAGATGCCGTGAATTCTAATTAAGGGATATATATATATATATATATATATATATATATATATATATATATATATATATATATATATATATATATATATATATATATATATAAATATTGGATTGCAATTTCATAATATCCTGTTAAGTAGAATTTAGAAAGTTTGTATTTTGATAATATATATTCAAACAATATCCTATTTACATGTTTTAGTCATGCTATTTGAGTATTGATTTAAGAAAATTGCTATTATTATAGAAAGACAAATATAAATGTTGATGAATGCTTGACATGTCACATTGAAGCTGAAGTATTACCTGGATATTATCCATTGCTAAACTTAATGTACTGATTGTTTTGACACTAATTAACTTTCTTGCTTCTGTACCGTATTACTGAACTAACTTTGATAAAATGTATAGACTATATAACCATGCTGTGTTTTATTATTCAACTGTGTTTCACTTTCCAGATCCTGAGCTTGTTTTGGAAGTAATTAATAATTAAGAGCGCTAATTCATTAAAACCTTTACACATATCAGCTAGTTACTCTTAAATGGGTGCTGTAAATGTATTTATTTGTTAATACTTCCCACAACCTCATTTCAGCTCGCTGATCGAGGACAGAAAAGTTTTTTATCTCCTTGTACACTCAGTGGCCCTTGTAGTCATCACTTCAATACATATACAAGCCTTTAAGTTGGAATTTGTATTTCATTATCTAGATGTGTGTTGTGTGCAGTTTGCGTAGGTCAGTATTGTATGTGTCACTCTTGCTTAAATGCCCTGAAAACCAAGGCCAGCACGGCTGAATGAGACTTGATTCACAGCCAGACTAATCCCACATGCCCACTGTGTGAGCTTATATTGAGCACGGCAGCGTGGGTGAAGAGAAGCAATCATTTAAAGGGGCTGCACATTTCCAGGGAGCTCATCCAGAGAAGTTTAATTAACTAGCTCTAAAAGCTGTCAAATTAAAGGTTGCTTCCTATATATTAGTGCTTTAAATGTCAGAGAGTATTTAGCACTCTCTTTTCTTTTTCTTGGCAAACGCTCCGACACTCACACCTGCTTATGAACATGAACGCACTGCTGCACTAAGTGTTTGTGTGCACAAGCTTTTACTGTATTAGCACTTGGACTGTGATCATCTATTATATTGCCATAGTTACAGAACGAACCGCAATTTCTGATATCCAATAATTATGTGTTAATATGAGCAGGTATTATGTACTTTATCTGATGTAGTTTTTCATTGTTCATTACAGTTTTCTGGAGGCTTTATGGTGCAGATTCACAATCATTTCTCACTTAGTGACTTAGGACAGAGGGAAGGAGGCCCTTCTTCACACAATCAAAATTTACTGCCCCATTTACTAACAGAGAACACATTCCTTTGTGTTCACACTATTTGGCTCATTTACATGCCATAGCGCATACACTAAATTTACTGGGAGCAATAATTTAATGCACATGATAATGTTTGAGACCACACATGACCACCTTCATACAAAAATCCCCAGCAGTCCAGGCATATCTTTTGGTCAGTAGCTTATTGTGAAGGTGAATTACATTGACAGAAAATTAACGATCAACAGACACAGCATTTAGGAGCAGGGAGCAGGCAGAGGCAACGTAAAGTGAAACAGCACTGCTACCTATAAATTGAACTATACCTTGTCTGATGTAAAAAACAAAACCAAAAAATCCCTTTTCCTTTCTCCTTTAATGCATATACAATAAAAGTCATGTTGTGCAATGGCAGATTTTTCTTTTTGTTTTGCTTACCCCAGAAATACTGATTGATGAGACGCAGCCTCAATTCTCTTCCTTATTGGCATTGCCACCCTGCAGAGCAGACTCCATGGATCTGGGTGACAGTGCTATGTGAGTACAATCAATAGCACCCATCACATTGGGGAAGCCAGTATCCTGTGAACCTGTCCTCTATGTGGAAAATTGAATATAATTCCCAGTGAGCTTTAGCAGGGCATGCAGAATTATACACATGAGTAGCTACAGCTTTTAATGGCAGGGAGCCTGTATGTGTGAATTCAACTAAACATAGGCTGGGAGAAATCCTAGCACCCTAGAATCTTGCTTGCACCCGTGACAAACACATAATGAAAAAGATCTTTGCATACTTAATTGCAACTGGCAGAATACAGAACACATATTATTGCTTTATGTGTGATCCTTTCTGAATAATCCTTTATAAAAAGGAAAGAAAGAAAGCGATTATTACTTCTTAATTTGCAGTTGCAGTTAAAGCTGAATGACATTTCAGCTTTAAAATAAATAGTTAATACGCTAAAGCAGGGGTGTCAAATATACAGCAATTTTTGCCGGCCCGCCCATTAGTTTCTAAAATTGCATTGATATACTGTATTGTTTTGAAATTCTTATTTAAAACAACCTGCCTCTTTAATAACACATGTATTCAATATGTGCAATCTGCATTGTATGAGTGACATTAAGCCAATCACAGCTCACAGAGGTAGTAAAATAGCTAATCCAATGTCACACAAGATCCGTTTCCTCACGCACATGTCTAACAGCACAGCACACATATTTTTGACTAGGATAGGGAAAACTTGTTTAAACTATTTATTTTACTTTGTGTAAAATTTTAAATCAGTAGCCAAAAAGTAGTGAAGCGAAGCAAAAGGTGGAGGTGGAACACGGAAGATTTCAAAATCGATCATTTTTTCACTGAATAATTTTGATGGCAAAGCAATATGTTTGATTTGCAATGCAAATCAAATATATTTACGAAAGATTATTACGTACAACATCACTATGACACGCTGCACAAAGCAATGTATTTTCAGTTTACTGGAAATGAAAAAAACTATGGAGTTTCAACGAAAGGTTTTTCTGAAACTGAGAAGAAAAAATGACAGTGCTGTGGATGCCAGTTGTATTGGTAACAGAGAGATTGCATGTGCTGCCAAACCTTTTTCAGGTGGTGAATTTGTTCAAAGGTGCATGATAAAAGCAGCTGATGTAGTATGCCCTGAAAAAATAGAAAATGTTTCTAACATCAGTCTGTCTCGTAACAAGGTTGATGAGTGTATTACCAAAATGTCAGCTAATATTAACTGTAATGGTATTGAAGAGCTTTTAAGTTTAAGCATAAGAAGCCATGGAAGGTGCAGAATTACCTTGGATAAAACTAACTGGGATTGCAACAGATGGTACACCATATATGAGAAAAGGAGTGGACTGGCTGACAGAGTGCTGGAAAAAAAATAAAGAAAGAAATGCAGAAGTACCGATTTTCTTACACTGGATTCTGCATCAACAGGCAATATGAGGAGAAGTTGCAGAATTAGAACACGAGATGAGCATTTCTATCAAGTGTTTGACAAAGGAAGGGTAAGTGTCTGGACAAAGGTCATAAATAGGTACATTTCAAAGTGGTACTGTTTACTAAATGGCATTTTCACAGCTTGCCAGTATCTTTATGCTGTTAAAAACTTTATATTTTGGAATATAAGTTAAATATTGAGACTTAGCATTTACTGTTTGAGATTTCCATTGAAAGCAAAATACTCTTCTATTTCCTCCATCATACTGCATTTGTGATATTGATTTTTTTTTTTTGCTTGTGTTCTAGGTATGCTGCTTCTAGTTATATCTGTGTGATAGAGATTGAATGATTCTTGGTGTTAGAGGTAGATCTCCCTCCCCACCTGCGAGGGCGCTGAGTAAAGGGAACAGAGTACGCTAGACTAAATGGCATGACAATTTATTCCCAGGGTTAGGTGGAAGACGGCCATCTAAAAAGGGGGCTTACACAAACTTAATGACCTGGACAGGAAACTACGCGTCATCCGTGGATTGAAGGTGCGGATGCACTTGTTAACCAAGGGGTCATGGGTGACAGTATAAAAAGGTGACATAGTAAAGTGATCTGTTCCTTTGTTAATGGTTAGAGAGAACCTAAAAGGAGAAAGGTGAAAAACGTGGCTTGTGTTTGTTTTGTACTGTCTTGCTAAAACTGTTTGTTTGTTGTTTAGACTACTATCACGATCCGGAGCTGTAGCCGAAGGTCAGCACCAAACCAGACACCAGCACTTCCCTTGTTTCACAAAGAACTGTATTTGCACCACGAGCATGAATTCACACACTAAAGAACCTGTGTATGTGTTTTGTGTTACGTGTGGGTGTATAATGAATGGGACTATTGGTTACAGGTCAAACCCGGGGATTAATAACAGTGTTACACGCCGCTGCATCACTTTACATCATTATTGTTTACTGTTGTTTTGCAGTCAGACTTTGGAAAAAATACAACCAATAAACACCATTGCACCTGGATAACGTTGTCTGTCTGTTTCTTCTGCACTGCTGTATTGCCTTCAGCTGCACACACTTATTAACTTTGCCACAATCTGCCGATTGCGTAATGTTGAATCAGTGAATTAGAGAAACAAATCTGTTGAACTGATTCATTAAACTGAAGAATCAAACAAATTGTGTTAGTAAAAAGAATCAAATGAACATCACCAGTTTTCAGCCCAGGAAAAGAGGTTTAAATAGTGCGTCTATCAGTGGTTAAAGCCTGCTTTCCAAACTAACTAATTATCGCTCACTTTAAGGTGCACACTATGATTATCGCCCTTTAGTAAATACTAAGTGAATGAAGCTCATCTCATTATTCAAGCGGGGTGCCTCATTTAAATACATTATCATGCTTCATCATACAAATTACACATTCATTCTGATTACCATAGTGTGGCAATTAATATGCACCATAATATGCCCACTATTTCAAGAGATAATGAATACAATTGCAATAGTAAATACGGCAGTGTGACAAGGTAGCTGAGTGATTACAGGTGCAGAGGTGATGCAATGCAGGAATGAAACAAACATAGATGTTAATCTTTTTGGAAAGGGATATTTTATTTTTTAATCCCAGGTCTGGTGACCAGTAACAATAATAACAAAAACAATAACAGGTTTTGCATACCCAAACAATAATAAAACCACACGCATCCACCTCACAATAATACGTACACTGTCACCAGTCCTGGGTGAGTGCAGTAGTGCTCTTGGTGGGTGATACAGTTTAGTTTTCTGTGACAATGGCACCATGATGTTCCGTGTTTAGTGCTGGCCCTTGGTGACAGCTCCGTCTAATGTACAAACAAGACGATTATTACACAGACAACTAAACACACAACACTCTCTACACTTGTTATTTGGTTTTGTTTTGTTTTTCACTGGTTCGCTCAGTCCTTCTCAGTTCAACCTTTAAACCAATGTGAAGGAACAGATTACAATTCTCTGTCCCTTTTTATGCTGTCACACATGACCCCTTGGTAAACGAGTGCAACCGTCTCTCCAATCTGCGGCTGCCACGTCGTTTCCCTTCTGGGTCAATACGCTCTTGCAACTGAGTCTCACCTTTTTACAGACTGACTGACTTCCCGACCCTGGAAAAGAACTGCCAGACCAGCCCATCCAAAAAACTCTGCTGTCACTGCTTAGCGCCCTCACAGATTGGGAGGGAGATTTACAACCAAGAATCATTATATTTCTGTCACAGGCAGTCATGAATGTGCACACTAATTGCAATTATCACTCACCTTAAAGTTTAGTACTCTTTTGTAAATGAGGCCCAAAGTGTCTCTAATTACTGTGTATTTACATAGTAGTTACATAGTAAATACATGTGTACTGACACATGATTACAATGTTATTATGCATAGTTATAATGTACTTAATGTGTACACATTTTTTGCATGCTATAACCCTAACCCTAACTATAACCCTTACTCTAAACCTAACCCTTTTATGATATAATTGTGTACTTGCATTTAACATGCAAAAAGATTCACACATTAAGCACATTGTAAACATGCATAATAGCATTGTAATTATGTGTAAGTACACATCTATTTATTAAGTAACTACTATTTAAATACACAGTAATTAGAGACACTTTTCTATAAAATCGTATAGAATGCTACATGGTCACTCTGCCCAGGAGAACAGTACATGTGTATACAGTATTCTACAGAGCAGTGAACACCTCTTACAAAGACACAAAGCAGATGATTCAACAAAGCTGTCGAAGGCTGATTAAAATATCATGTTCTTCAAGAAACCTGGAATGAGAGCGTTGCACAACTCGTTACGTTATCTACGCTGGATATAGTGAGGTGACTCCCGGTCGATTTTGTACCAGAGCCAGTGCTATACTCCCAGTGGAATCCCTATATAGAGAGGATGCTGAATGTTCGTTCATGGTGTATGGCTTTTATTGGCACAGGAGGATGTCCCAGTAAATCACGAGATCCGACAGGGTACACCACTGGATTGGAATGTAAGCAAAGACACATTCGAAACTAGTCCTGGTAAGCATATTATTCCACTCATGTTATCCCACAAAATGTATCCCACGCTAGATATACCCACATTTCTTGTATAAATATATTTATGCACTGTATAAGGGCAATATATATATATATATATATATATATATATATATATATATATATATATATATATATATATATATATATATATATTAAACAATGTCTTAACTCACAACTGTTTAAGATGACTTTACTACATATGAGAATGACATGAATACAACTATTAGTACTCTAGCCACTGAACTGCTGCTCCTGTTATTAATAATCTCTATCAGGCTACAGTTCCAATGCAATTTATCTCAGCTAACTAGGATGTGTTTAATCTCGCTCTTCAAAGGAGCATCTTTTATTTTTCTAAGCAAGTTGCCAGCTTTCTTTTCCCTCTTTAAAAATCGCAGAAAGAGATTCAATTGTGCAGTTATTATTTCTCCCTGTAGGGAGCTGAAGTTTGGGAACATTTTTCTTCAAATGACAAATCTATTTTTATAACATGATTTTATAAAGTAAATTACTGAGGTGACACGCACAGTCCAACGCTTATTGCATCCGATGTATTTATCTTTCCAACCAATTATGTATTTATTTATGTTTGTCCTGCTTTAAAAATCCAATTGGTTATTTTCTAATGCTGTGCTTACAGATAAAAAACTAAAAAGGACATGAAGCATGTAGTCCATACTTTTTGAGTTGTATAAATGGGCTGACTTCTTCACACGACTGTTTTGATTTTAGGCAAATTTCAGGTGTAATATACTGTACAATAAAAATATCTCTGTTGTGTGCCATTTTGTTCAGGGCTGGTAGTAGATGCTTGATTGGCAGGTCATTGTGTGTCCCAGACTAACCACATTGCATAGGTCCCAAGTTTCATCAGCTGGAATGCTGATGAAGATTATATTTCTATAGGATCCCAAAGCACTTCTTCCCCACACACATGAACTATTAAATCATTCAATTAAAAACAGTATCATACAGCATTTGATCAAACAGAAATGTTGTTTTAATTGAAAAATTAGAAAAACTAAGATAAAAATCTAGTTTGTAAAAATTTGAGTAGTTAAAAGTCTGAAAGAGAACAACCTTCCCCAGCCCTGGCAACACTTTACATGAAGTGTCTCTAATTACCTTGTATTTATATAGTAGTTACTTAGTAAATCCATGAGTACTTATACATCATTACAGTGTTATCATGCATAGTTACAATGTACTTAATGTGTACATTTTTTGCATGGTATAACCCTAACCCTAACCCTATCTCTAAATCTAACCCTAACCCTTTTCAGATACAATTGTGCACATAGAAAATATTGCATGGAGTAGTGTGTGATATAGGAATTGAATGTCTACCCATGGAGTAGGATGCCACATAAATCAAGAGGGCAGAGCCTGTGATGTTTCTCCAAGCACCCTGTAGTGCCCAGCGCCACTGCCAGTATCTGTATAAAGGTGTTTTTAATCTATCTTCGACCTACATTCAGTTCCAAATAACAGACAGTCAGAGCAGAGACAGGAGAAGGAAGTCAAATGAAAGAGACTGCGATCGTTCCGTCCATTTGTTTAAAAAAAACGAAATGGACTTATACCCCTAAAGATCAAAAGTCCTGTTTATTTTAAATAGAACACCTGCTGGAAGCATGTTCATTGTGTAGGAACACAGAGAGTGTGAAAAATTTAGGAGTTATCATGGATTCTGAATTGTGTCTCACTTTCAGCTGCGTAATATAGCTAAATTGAGACCAGTCTTGTCTGGCAAAGATGTTGAAATGTTGGTGCTTGCTTTGTGATGTCTAGATTGGACTACTGTAATGCCCTGTGTTTCCGGTCTAGCGGTCTCTACATTACAGTGGCTTCAGCTTGTTCAGAATGCGGCAGCTAGAGTTCTTACTAGCATGCATCGCTCACAGCACATCATTTCTGTTCTCAAGTCACTACACTGGCTTCCTATTACATTCAGGATTGATTTTAAGAACCTGCTTCTTACTTACAAAGCCCTTCATGAATCTGTGCCTTTGTCTCTGCAGGATCTGATTGTACCTTACGCTCCCAATTGCACTCTACGGTCAGCAAGTGCTGACCTTTCGGTCATCCCTGGCAGTCACTTAAAATCAGGAGGAGGAAGAGCTTTTAGTTGTTGCACACTTCATCTCTGGAACTCTATTCCAAGTGATGTCAGAGGTGCAGCTAAAACTGAATCTTTTAAGTCAGGTTTAAAGATGTTTCTGTTTTCATGTGCTTACTGTTAGGCTGGGCTGTTAGCCATTTGTTTCTGGGTCTTGTAAAGCGCCCTGGGATGCTTCACATGAAGAGCGCTATATAACAACAAATTGTATTCTATGTGGCTTTTGAAAAGTTCTAGGCCAGAATAAAATTTGTGCCTCTCAAAAGAACCTGTGCATTCAATACGAATATAACAGATATGCACAAGAGCTACACGTGAATGCACACAATGTAATGTAATGGAAACATTCTGTGCATTGCAAGCCTGTCACGTTTATTGCAAAACTTAGCCATTTTCATTCAAACTTGGCCTTCGGAGCAATTCAAATCATTTTGTGCTTAAGCATATGAAATTGGTGCACATGCATACATTTGAATCTAATGTTTATCATTATCACAGGCATTAGCATGGCTAATGAGCTAAATATTTAAAGGGACATGTGGCAATATTGCCCCGCCCCTGTGTGTATTTCCTGTGTTGTAAGTTGTGTGTTAATGTTGGTGTATAGTCATTGGTACACGGGATGTAATATGGGGTATGCACACAAGTGTTTAAAATGTATATTTGTATTTAGACACAAGGATTGCACAGCAGTTCAGTTGCAGGTAAAAATGTAATAATATACGAGCATGGGGAATTGCACTTTATTAATTAATGTGCCGTTGTACTGAGACTCCAATTGAAGGATTGATTAGCAATCGAGTTTTGGTACAGCTGCATAAAAGCAGCATGTTTTCACTCACTCTGGGTTGTGTGTTTGTGAGTGGAGAACAGGATTGGAGACAGAAGTAATAGTAATTATAATACAAGCTCCCCGTGTTTGTCTGTATAGTTTGTTTGTTTATCTCTTTCTTTTGGCTGCCAGTGCCATGTCCTGTGTTTCGTTTGTCTTTACAACCTTTTATTTTCTGTCTGTTCAATTATTAAATGTTGTTTATTTGTTGATTCCTGGTTCTGGTCTGACGTCACCCACTACAGACTTCTTTGTGACCTGTGGTGTCATCGTGGGATTACCAGCACCTCCTAGATGCAGACCAGAATGGGAAAAAAAAAAAAATGGAAGGCTGGAGAGACGGCTGCACTGAGCTGGAGGAGCTCCTCAGTGGTCTGGAGGAACAAGGCTGGTGCCTTGCCTGTGGGGTGTACTGGCACGTGGTGGCTGTCTGCCCCTTCCAAGAGGAGGAGGAACCGGCCCAGGAGAGGAAGGTGAGGAGAAGGAGTGGCAGGAAAAAGCTGCAGCAGCAACCGCAGCAACAGCAGGAGGAGGTCGGGGATGACAGTTGGGAGGTTTTTTTAAAGAACCTTGCGGCAGAGTTGTTCCCTGGCTGTGGGGCATAATGGCACACGTTGGCCATCTGCCCCACACAATATGCAGAGACGGAAGTAATGCCTGAGTGTGAGGAGCCCATGCATCCAGCGCCCAGACGGGGGGACCGTGAGCGTCCGGCGCCCAGATGGGGGGACCGCGGGAATTCAAAGACTGAGGGACTGCTTTTTCCTCCTCCACCAGCAGAGGAAGAATTCCTACTGTTTCCACCACCGCCAGCAGAGAAGAATTCCTGCTGTTTCCACCACCGCCAGCAGAGGAAGAATGCCTGCTGGTTTCACCTCCACAGCCTGCGTGGAAGGAGGGCGAGGGCCCACAGCCCGCAAAGTGGGAGTCGGAGCATCCACAGCCCAAGTCTCCACCAGCAGAGGGAAAGTGCCTGCTGGTTCCGTCTCAAGCGTCAGTGGGAGAAGCCCTGCTTGCTCGAGGGCCACCATCGAGGGAGATCTGGGACTGGCTGACGGACCCTGACGGACCCTGACTGGAGCTGCCTCTACCTCCATCACCATCAGGGGGAGAGGAGTAGGAGCTGCCTCTCCCTTCACCAGAAGGTGGCGGTCCTCAACAGCCCGTGCATAGGCTGCTGAGGGAAGCACTGGGAAGAACCGCCCGGCCACAGTGGCCGAGAAGAGGGCCAAAACCAGCACCCCAGCTTGTCCTGACTCCCTGCACATCTTTGCCCCAAGGATGCCTGCCTCACTTCGCAAGGATGCCTGCCTGGCATTGCCTAGGGTTGCCTGCCGCTTCACATCGCCTGGGGTTGCCAGCCACTCCACATCG
Organism: Polyodon spathula; assembly: GCF_017654505.1. NCBI lineage: Eukaryota > Metazoa > Chordata > Actinopteri > Acipenseriformes > Polyodontidae > Polyodon > Polyodon spathula. The sequence goes on along the minus strand of NC_054540.1, from coordinate 32,609,605 downwards.
CCTGGGGTTGCCTGCCGCTCCGGGTATGAGGGAGAAGCGGAGCTCCCACTGCCGCCTCTATGGCCAGGGGCTCCCCTCCTGAGTTCGCCTCCCGAGTGTCCGCTGCTGCCTTCGCCTGGGGTCACCAGAACTGCTTCGCCAGGGGTCGCCGTCAGCTCTGTTTGGCCGCAGAGGTCAATGTGGTTTTAGCCCCACCAGAGGGAGCTACCAGCTATGAAGAAGGGGGGATAGGTCAGGAGACCACCTCCCCCCGCAGCAATTTCGCTGCAGGAGTTCTGGTGGCTGGAGTCCCACAGGAGGGAGCTGCCGGCTGAGAAGGGGGGAAAGGTCAGGAAACCACCTTCCTCACCAGCCTTTCTGCTGCTGGAATGGCCCCAGCTGAAGGAGCCAGTCTGGGAGCTGTCAGCACGTCTGCTGACAACTCCACCATTGGGAGCATTTCCTCTGCCAGTGGTAAAGCGGGCGGAGAGATTCGGGGATATGTGGCAATGTTGCCCCGCCCCTGTGTGTATTTCGGTGTTGTATGTTACGTGTAGTGTGTTAGTGTTGGTGTATAGTCATTGGTACACTGGATGTAATATTGGGTATGCAAGTGTTTAAAATGTATATTTGTATTTAGGCATAAGGATTGCACAGCACTCCACATGCAGGTAAAATGTAATAATATGCGAGCACGGGGAACTGCACTTTACTAATTCACGTGAAGTTGTACCGAGACTCCAATTGAGTGATTGATTAGCAATCGAGTCTCGGTACAGCTGCATAAAAGCAGTATGTTTTCACTCACTCGGGGTTGTGTGTTCGGTGAGGGGAGAACTGGACTGGAGATGGAGGTAATAGTAATTATAATAGCAGCTCACCGTGTTTGTCTGTATAGTTTGTTTTGTTTGTCTCTTTCTTTTGGCTGCCAGTGCTATGTCCTGTGTTTTGTTTGTCTTTACAACCTTTTATTTTCTGTCTGTTCAATTATTGAATGCTGAGCGAAAACAATCGCTCAGCTTCACCAAACTCCACTTTTCTGTTGTTTATTTGTTGGTTCCTGGTTCTGGTCTGATGTCACCCACTACAGCCGTCTTTGTGACAGGCCATCACAGATTCTACAGAATTCAAACAGATGTGTCTATGCTGTGTTGTTTGCTGGGAAGTGAGTTTATGGTTTCTCTACTGTCTCCATAATTGACAGGTGTCACACGAATATGAGTACATGTTACCTATTCTAATTAATTTACATTTTTTGACTTTCTTGTTTTCTGTTACAGTACCGTCCTTTGTTGACAAACCTGGGGGGCAATTAATTCAACTTAAATAAATGTTACTGTTTTGGGAGTTATTCTTTCAGCACCAAGAAAGCGTGCTTGGGAAAGTGATTAGTTTTCTTTCGGTCCGAAAGAACGATCATGAATGCTATAACAATCGCTCTTTTGAATATAATCATTATATAGACGGAACCTTGTATGATCGCTGGGTGTTCTCCATTGTTGTAGTACCTCGGAAAGCACCTGCATTTCACTTTAGTGATTGGGTAATGAGTGCTGGAGTGATGTGCGCGGAGTTAAGGCTTGCTTTTTAAAAGTGTTATTTTGTGCAAAACTGGTTTTGTGCTTGGCGCATAGTTTTTAACATGGCAGGATCTTGCAAATTGTAGGACACTCACGCCAATATGCGCTATGTATACATTATATTTGTGCACAGCGCAAAACGAATTGTGGCACACAAAAATACGTTTTGAATATGGAACATTTTGCGCATTCGCGCATAACGACCATTTGCGACTCGTATGACCCTGTGTGCGGTTTACAAACCTTTCGAATATCTGCTCCCTAATCTTATCTCCGCGATGCACCAATGACAAGGTTTTATCATAAATATTGTTTAACAGGTTCTGGTTTGGTCTCGTTTTTTTTGCGGCCCACCACAAAGTCTCATTCCACTTCCTTACCTTTCATATTAATAGTTTAATAGTGTGTTGTTGATATTTTTGTCTTATTGTGGTCTGCAGTGGCATTAATGATGCTACACACCAAAGCAATGCGATTTTTCATCAGGGGACAAAATACTTTTGCAGCAACATCACAATACACACCTGAAGAGACACAGACATGAAGCGACAGGCTTAAAAACTGCCAGATCTATAAAATTATTAACAATTGCTATTGACAAAACTATAATCAACATGATGTGGAAATTTTGAGTATCTTATCTGGGGTATTTCAACATATATGGCAATAAATCACACATACCAGGCTTATCCAGTGCCTTCGAAATGGAGTCCCATACATTACCTTTCAAATCTGCATATTTATAATTCAGATGATCAGTCCCGGCAGCAGCATGAACACTATGGTGGGGGGGGGCTCATTTTGGAAAAGACAAATCAATTAGCTTGTATTCTCTACTATTTTACTTCTCTGTGATAACAATAAACAAAGAAATAAGTAAATCAAATAACAGCACAGTATCATGAAATATCCACACAGCACGAATTACCACAGTTCTTTCAGGAAAAGTTTTTTATTTTTTTTTTTCTTTTAAATGATTATTATTAACGCGTTAGCAATAACGGGTGTGTGAGCAACAGTACTTGAAATGAATACAATCATACAGTGAGCAGGTAACAAATGTATATTCGAATGACTATTCAATACTGAACATAAAAAGCATACGCTCTTGTAAACAATCCAATTCCCCTATAAGCAAAGATATTCACTCTGTCAGCTTTACCTGTTGCATTTCAATAAATCAATACCGTAATTAAAAAAAAAAAAAAAAAAAAACATCTGTAGGGCAAATGACTCGAAACAGAAAGACAACAGTCTAAACTGGTAACTATTATCTATATAAAGTGATGCAGTAACACTGCAGCTCAGCTACATTATTATTCAATACAATTAATATGAGCACAGTAACACTTTAATAAACTACTATTTTCGCATTATGTCCCATTATTTGCTGAGAACAAAGCAGAGGAATAGAGGAATTCCAAGCCAGTAAACGGCATATTCCGAATATGAGGAAACCCACAAAAAGCATCCGGTAGAACAAGAGACATGAAAACATGACGACCGGTATCAAGTGCTGCCACTTTTGGTCCGCTGAAGAAACCACGATTTTGTTAATTATTTTGAAAGAATTGGAGGTTGTAAAACAGTTAGATGGCAAAAAAACACAGCTGTGCTGAAATTTTTAAAAGAGTGACAGAACAAATACACAGTGCAGGATTTGAGAGAACTATAGACTGATGGAAAGTACTAAAATCACAATACTATAAAGCAAAACGACAGAACAACCGAAGTGGGGCAAATCCTTCTGCATTCCCTTATTTCCATACGGTGAATGACATACTTGGTAATCGTCTGATGTCTTCATTGACCAGGAGTGGAGTGGACAATGGATTTGAAGATGAAAGCAGCGCTGACCAGTTGAATGATGATGAGATTGAAGGTAGGCCTATATAACAATAATTCCTTTCTAATAATTTACCACACTTCATTATTACATTTGTATTTAGTTGAACTACTAAACCTACATGTTATTGTACTCTTCTACACGTTGATCTAACTAGATGTATTTTTTATATCTTAATCAGTGGAAAAAACACGCCGCCGGAAGGCTACGCGAATGGAAGATGCCTTGCGTGACTGGTCAAGAGAACAGCATGCTTTCCTTGAAGAAATGCAAGCTTCACAAATTCACTGGATGGAAAGGCAGAAGGAGCTAAACCGGGAATGGAAGGAGCAGATCATTACAAACTGTGCTGCAGAATCTGCTAGTACATCAGAACATATCGTCAGTCAATTTGTAGATTTTATTTTTCACTTTGACATTATTAACTTTTTTTGTGTTGATCAGTGGAAAAAACTCCTAATTAAATCAATTTTGATTCCATGTTGTACCACAATAAAATGTGGAAAAGTTCAAGGGGGGTGAATACTTTTGAGAGCCACTGTATTTAGTTCTTAAAAAGGTGTTTTTACAAAGTGGGGATGTCCCCACAATGTCGTTTTTTTAGGAGTTACTATCTTTGTGGGGACATTTTCTCAAACTTTATCTGCACATTGATAGTAATACCCACCCACTCACATACACACGCACATAAACACACACACACACACACGTCATGTTTTCCTATACTTGTGGTGACTTCTCATTGACTCTCACTATATTTTTGTTTACTATTTCTAACGCCAGTCAGACAAAACTCCACACAGGGCGAAAATCGACAACAAAATATATAAATATTTTGGCACTTTCAGTTTTTTTTTTAAAGGCATATTTAGTTCTTAAAAAGGTGTTTTACAAAGTGGGAACATCCCCACAAGTCGTTTTTTCAGGAGTTACTATCTTTGTGGGGACATTTTCTCAAATTTTTTCCCCACATTGATAGTAATACCTGACCACATACACACACACTCACACTCACACTCACATACTGGATAAGCATCTGCCACAAAGGTCTGCAGGTCATGGTGAATACATTCAGTGTCTTCCAATTAAACCCTAATGAAACCACTTCACTTCGCTATTGGACACATTTAGGAGCTGGCAGTCTGCCTCCAATTTAAAAGTCAAGAGATCCGGAAAGGAAGGTCAACCGGGTTACCAAACATTATAGTTCAATTGGATCGCAGTGCAGAACCTGTGCACAGTGCAAACAGTCCAGGACTCTTCTTTCTGTAAGCTTTAAACTTTTTGAAAGTCCAGACAATTAGAATGTAAACCAGAGAAGCAGACAAGTCTAGCAGGCAAATGTTGTGTGTAATGCCTTCAGCAGAGTTCTAATCACAATGCAATCAGCTGATTTACAGCAGGCTTGGGTTCAATCAAAATATACAACACCTCCGTTATTCAGGGAGGGAGGAGGAAGTTGGATCACCACTGGCACTTATAATCAGGTTCAGAGAAAAATGAGTATCAGAACCCAGAACCACTCTGAATGATTGTAATGCACCTACTCTTTAAGAAAACTCCAATGATTTGAAGTATGCCTTTAACCCATGCATTGACTGAACAGCGCTCATCTGAGTAAATTGAACATGTCATGTTTTCCAGTCAAAAGGCAGCACAGCCATTGAAGCGACTTGTCATGAGGGAGGCTTCCAGTGCAATGGTACACATTCCAGTTTCAGTTTTTCTCGATTGCTTCTCAATGAAACTGTGGTCAAAGACACCAAAACCAATAACTTCACAACCAAAACAATAGCCTCCTTTGCAAAACCATTAGCATTTTTATATTGTTTTCACAACGATTGCAAAACTAAAACATGCTTTTGCAAAACACTTAACACACATCTCTACATTTAGCACAAAATTAATGTGAGAGTTTCTTGTTTTTTCATTGAATCCATGTGTTTGCAACTGAAAGCAATCAATTCCAATTGCATTCATTTATACTTCACATGTGCAAATGCAAATTTCTCAAAGTTTCAATCATCTATCAGACCTTAATCATGAATAAAAGGGGCCGCAGGTGAACTCTCAGTTGTGGGAGAGAAATGGAGAGGTACGAGAGGGAAGACATGTTGGAGCTCGAATAGGAAGAGGAAGAGGAAGAGGAAGCAGAAGAGGAAGAGGAAGAGGAAGAGGACCATAACAAGGATGAACACATAATCTATCAAATGAGATACGAGCAACCATCATTGATTATACTGTATAGTCCACCATGACTGACCATGAGAGAAGCTGGGCAGTGGGTGCAACCCAGTCTCATCAGATCAACGGTTGCTTCAGTCATTCGTATCTTCAGGAATGAGAATAGGTAAGTGACCTTTGCAAAGTGTACACCTCTGTACTGTCTGTAGTGTGTTGTACCGAAAGCGTTCGAGAAAAAGTATATTTATAGGTGTAGTTTTGCTTTCATTCAATTGCATATTGTATTCCCATCCTGCAATTGTGGACGTGGTCATTGCAAACAATGCCATCCATCTAAAATACTTTCAGAGTAGGATCATTCATGACAATGGTACATTTCCAAATATTAAAGTTGTTAGTTTGGCAACTATTGACCGTGTCCTAAAGAGAAACCAAATTAAAATGAAACAAGTGTACAGGGTACCATATGAAAGGAACACTGATAAAGGATATGCATTGTCAGTATGTACAAGTAAGTCATTCACTGCATTCTTTACTGTACTATATTGTAATATAAACATATAAACTACTATAATGGTTAGACTAACAATATGGAATTTACTGTAATCGTGATATTGTATAATCTGTGATACTCTTTTTTTTTCAGGGAAAACTGGAGCTTGATGCCAGTGTTGTTCCTCATCAATACGTATTTGTGGATGAGGCAAGTTTCAATGTGATTAAAAAAAAGGAGACATGGGCAAAATCTCTTTGGTTATTGTGCCACAGTTGATGTTGACGGGTCAGCCTGGAGGAAATATAACCATGTGTGATGCCACCATAGGCCCATATAACACAACACGCCTGCTGGTGTTCCTAAATTCCATGTATGAAAGTCTTATCACCCCAGAAGAGAGAGTACTGAAGGGTCGACAAACTTTGTCATTGTGTGGGACAATGTCAACTTCCACCACTCTGCGCTTGTCCGAGGGTGGTTTGAAGCTCATGCACACTTCTCAATGGTGTTCATCCCACCCTACTCTCCCTTCCTGAACACCATAGCAGAGTTTTTTTTCCACCTGACGGTAGAAAGTGTATGACCGCATGAGCAGGCAACGCTTCTCCGGGCCATTGAGGAGACATGTCAAGACTACACTGCAGATGCATTTCAAGGGTGATGCTGCCATACAAGGTGCTTTTTTTCAGAGATGTATGGCCAGAGAAAACATTCTCTGTGATGCTGATGAGAACATGTGGCCTGACAGAAATCAGAGGATATTGAATACCTATAAAATCCCTGTTTTGTTAAAAAAAAAAAAGTTTGTTTTCTGTTGTAATTATAGCAAACTATGATTTTATATACACATTTTCAGTGATGTTTGGGTCATCTGGGGCTAAGTCTACTGAAAAAAAAAAGATATACACTTACAGGTAACATGTATGGTCACATTACACAAATTCAAATAAAGTAAGTAAACAAGCAGAAATGGTATGAGGAAAAAATCATAATAAAAATAATAAAAAGGGTTAAACATTTTGATGTTTATATCTTGAATTTATTGCACCTTTATGAAATGGTTGATAATGTGAGCTTTTCATTTAATGACAAATGTATTATTTTGATTTTGAGACATGCATTTTGAGATTTATAAGCATTATTGCATTTTACAAAGGATTTCTGAACTTTTGAAAACCACAAGGCTGTTTTGATTTGTGTGTTAACTGTTTTGGTAACGTACGACATTGTTCCAGGAAATGTGTTTAAGTGATTGAGAAAAACTGTAAGTCACAGCACTCTTCGTCATTACTGCCCTGCAGCGAGCTCACATTATTAAACATTAACGCACACTTGTTACCCTTAATTAACGTGCTTATTTATTTCACTATTGAACCGAAGTTCCCTCTTGACATGGCAGAGGGGTGTGGCCCCCAGGATTCCTGATAATGGGCTATTTTCATAAAGAACTCCTTCAGTCTGATGGCTCAACTCCCGTTGAAAGAGACAGATCGAGAGTAACCAGCCAATTAGGATGCTGAGTGAAATCTCAGTTTTAGCAGAATTTAAAAAGGTTCCTTTTATTAATCCAGAGAATTAAAAGTGACACCTTTACAGCTTAATCTCTGGAAGAAGCATCGGGCACGGCTCTGTTGTGCGCTCATGGAGAAGCTTGATGCTTCTCAAATGCACCTCCAACTGCCTGCTTTAATTCCTGCACCCCCTTCCCCCCTCTCTTCTTTGTGCACAAAGATTTACACATTAAATACATTGCAATAATAACACTTTAATATTGTGTAAGTGCACATGTATTTACTAAGTAACTATCATGTAAATGCATCATTAGAAACACTTCAAGTAAAGTGTTCAGGTAAGTGTGAAGAAAGCAGGTTGTGAGCCTCGCTTCAGTGCACACTCAGCAAGAAGGCATATTCTCTTTACCTCTGCAGTGTTGTACCAGATCTCATTGCTTTTAAAAATGAAACCACCTGTTTGCTGTAACATGTGGTTCTTTCAAAACTACACCCCCCTCCCCCTACACAGCGAACGAGAGCATGCGACCAGGAGATAAAAGGAATTATTTCATCTCATTAGCGAGAACCTTCTTTTGAAAGTCTTGATTATCATCCCTTTAAAGTGGGCTCCAGAGTCTCGTATGGAGGGCGCATGTCTTCATACACAAAGTCAATAAATGCATATGGACAGCAAGAGCAATGACTGACAGATCCACTGGAAAGAGCTTTCCATGGACGTGGATTGTCAATACAAAAGCACACCTCGTTGACACGCATATCCCTTGTCAGATGCTCCTTTTAGTAATTGTGGTCTCGAGAGTTTTAATTATCTATAAAAACCATCAATATTTACATGCAGTTTGTTTTAATGGCCCCTCTTCACTGCCGTGTCACTTGCTACTCTCTTTTATAGAACAAACGGTCATTCTTCATTAATGAGCTCCCTGTTTTGAAACAGGCTGACAACTGCCAGATATCAAGAGCAGAGTGACAGTGCGTCTGATTGAATGCTTTTATCTCGCCCCACTTGGGTTCACTGGCATTTGCATTCTGCACATCATTTACTGCAGATTGTTCTGAAAGCTCATACACTAATAAAGTGTTTTTGTCCACACCAATTTTAGTTTAATTATTTTAATTCGGAGATATCTTCGTGGGAAGGAAAAAAAAGGTCGTATTTGATAAACAAGGGGTGTATTTAAAAATGCCCCGCAGAAGTGTTTTACAGTGCCGCAGTACTTAACAAGATCATCTGGGTGACTTGACTGTTAATAGTTTACACTTGTCTTGTTGAGAGTGTTGGACATTGTGGTAATCTAAAGCCAAGCTCAATGCTTTCAGCTGCACTGAGTTGCATTTTTTCAGTCAAAGCCATTGTACTGTTGCTGGTTCCACTAAAGTTTCTATAAGGAACTACTTTGGCATTGTTGCAATAGTGAACACAGCCATCGTCGCATTTGAAATCACAGTCATTCTTCAGCATACTAAATAATCCGCAAGGAGAAGAGGGAGGAGATTGAAATCTCCGGGAGTCTGTTGCAACACCAGTGTATGGAATCTGTACTGTAGAACTCAGGTACAAGCTTGAGTAATGGGCAGTGTTGTGTGATGAACTACCATTATTATTATTATTATTATGAATTAGTCATTTAGCAGATGCATTTATCCAAAGCAACTGACAGAGGGGGTGAACTATGCATCAACAACTGCTGCAGAGTCGCTTACAATGGGACCTTGGTTTTATGTCTCATCCGAAGGATGGAGCACGAGGATGTTAAGCAACTTGCTCAGGGTCACACACAATTAGGCAATGACTGAGCACGGATTAGAACTGGGGACCCCTGGTATCAAGCCCTTTTTCCTTAACCACTGGACCACAGATTACTGATTCTGCCCCCTGTCAGTGAGAAGAGATGCAGTTAACAGTTCTGCAACCATGAATGCAGACGAGCCCGGCTCTTTTGCATAGTGGTTGAGATGCTCATTTGTGGTGTGTAGGGTTGGCGGTTCGCGCCCAACCACCGCCCTGTTACATTGGTGCCGTGATCCAGATCTCACACATTGGCTGCAGCCAATTGCCAAGGTTAATTTGCAACTTGAATTAAGAACACATCAATGAATGGAGTGCACCTATAGTAGTCATATGTTAATAATGACAAGCTTCAGTTTTTTACATCATCCAACCACTGATGTTACATGTAAGTTTTATTTTGTAGGTTGCACCATGACTGCCGCGGGTCTGCAGGGTTTAATATCAATTTGCGGGTCACTTGTGTGTCTGGGGTGTTAATGCACAGCAGCTGCACTGAACTGCACTCCAGGGAGCCCACAGAGGCCTCTTTGAACAGCTGGACATATGTGCCCCTAGTGGAGATCCCAGATACTGCATCTGTACAGCACATCCTGTCAGATCTGCGGAGCAGTTGTCAGATCTCTTCAGCTGAGAGTCGTACCGAAATCCAGGGCTTCTTCTTGAGTCTTATAAAAAAAAAAAAAAAAAAAATACCACTGATGAAAGAAATAAGTTTAGTTTGCAAACATAGTAGCAACTACTGTGCATTCAGACCCTAGTGGCTTCAGTAGTTTTCTGCTCATTAAGCATGTTGCATGTTCAAAACGACTGCACTTAAGAGTACAGATTGTCACTGGAGATTTTCAAATCTTATATGGGAAACTTCAATAGATCCATATTGTGGATCTCAATGAGCCAAATACTGCTTAAGAACTATCTATCTACATATCTGTCTATCTGCCTATCTGTCTAGAATACATTATCACGAAAGAGAAAGAAAACGATCCTATTAATAAGACCTTTTAGTCAGTTTAAAGAGAGACTTTTTTTCCAGAAACAGCTGTCTGTCTTTGTAATGGTATTTAAATGTAAAGTAATTTTACTGAGCGCAATTCCATATCATACTGGATTTTTTAAGACAGGCTTTTAAAAGTTTACCCTGGTAGATAAGTCATTTTGCAGTTTCCCCCTATGCTTTTTCCAATAGTTTACCCTGGTTTGTCATGTTTCTCAGCATGCTTCATACCTCTCTGCGCTTTACAACATTGCTTACCTATGCTTTAGCATCCTTTCACTGTGTTAAACTTTGCTTTGCTTTTACTATGAGAAACTTTTATAAGGGTTAGTTTAGTATGTTTTTTTTTTTTTTTTTTTAAATACATTTTACCATACCTCTCTGCTTTACAATGCTTACCTATCCTACACCATGCTTTCCTTATGCTTTATTCCACTGTGCTTTTACTAGGGGAAACTTTTATAAGAACTGTGATTAGAATTCTGTATTTAGCCAGGTAAAAAACTGAGAATGAATTCTAATTTTCAGGACTGATTCTTTTCTTGTTCACATGATAATAAAGTAAAAGAAAGCAGGGAGATAGACACAGTATTTGTGTATCATTCGGTATTTGATTTGGGCATCTTGGTGACAATCTACATATTGTCCATTCATTATTGTCGCTTATTGAAACACTAATATATACCAGAATAACAAATGTCTTTTCAGTTTTGTTTTTATGGATGTCTTGCTGCAAAGCTACTGGGTCAAAAATCCTCCACACAGTATTAGTACAGTGGTGTAAGCCTCTTATAATGAGCATTAGTTCATTTTTTTCAGAAAGTTTAAAGTTGATCCTGTAGTTAAGAGAAGGTCAGCAGTAACTGCTTGTGTTCAGTGTGGTCTCAGCCTATTAACAGAGAGGGTCTGAGGTTAGAATGAACACATCAGCTGCAAAGCGCACCACTGTGAGCTGCAGGACCTCTGGGACTCAACTCAATGTTCAGCATGTAATCTGACAGGCAAATAGACAGCTCCTTCCAGCCTGCTTAGTGCATCCTTTCACAGCCTCCCTAAGCTGCACTTTATCAGAAAACAGGCCTTATTGACAGTCCAGCTCGTTTACATTCCTCAAAGGGGGGGTTCAGCTGTAACAATACATGCTTCATCTCCCTTGAAACCTGTCAAGGCATATTCTAATACAGTACTTGCAACAGTGTAAGTTTTTTTTTTTTTTTAATAATATTTTCAGATTGTGTTCGAACTAGAAATGTGCACACAGCCCATACAGAGGGGCCTCATTGTGACGAAATAATTGCACAGTGCTTGAGAGGTTAAACATATCTGTGTTAATTCACCAAAATCAGAAACGTTAGGAAGCGTAATGCCAATTAAAAAAAATAAATAAAAAAAAGTGAAGCCAGTGTCAGGTCAGAAATAGACCCGAAACATAATTGGAAGTTTAACTTATAGTTTGTACTTACACCCTTTCCACTATACAGAGAGGTACGCCGGTCATGCAACGGTTTTATCTAGAAAATATTTGCCCAATCACTCTAACCCCTGTTCGGTGTTGCCAAGTCTCACCGAGAGTGTATAACTGTAGGCCAGGACTGCCTTTCAAAACAAGTCCAACCCAATTCAGAGGGAGGGGTAGGGTGTTTATACAAATTACATATTTTTTTCTATTGACATTGCACATATATTGACAGCAGCCAATCACCAAAACCACTCCTACAACCACATAAATATAAAAAAAAAAAAAAAAAAAAAAAAAAAAAAAAACCCTGCTGTGGGCGACTCTTTTTGTAAGCGGAACTAGCAACCGTTCTCCTGTTGTTTGCAGTACCGGTCTATCTGAGCGCAAAGTGTTTTCATCCCCGGGGAATTCGAATAGAACCAATCATAGCACATTATCATTCCGGAGCGGAAGCACAACGACTGCAAAAAAAAAAAAAAAAAAAAAAAAAGCGCCTGGATTTAATTTACGATACCAGAAGAAAACAAGGTCAGTTTGATTCAATTGAGTACTAATAATGAATACATTTTGAAGTATGATACAGTAATAATGTTTGGTAAAGTTAATCTCTGTAGAAGGTAGATACAGAAACACATGTTGTGTTGTAACGTTGTGTCTTAGCAGTCGTGTTCCCCTTATCATCACACAGACTGGCTGTTTTTTTTTTAATATGCATACAGGGTTTTTTTTTTAAACAGTAATACATAAAATCAAAAGCGTGATCTGTTTATAAGCTGTATAGTTATTGTACTGTATTTTCTAGTTAAATGACTTAGTAACTGTGTATATTTAAGTTTGAAACAGGAAAGCTGCTACACCAAATGAGTAAAATAAATAAGAAAAAGGTAATGTAGTTGCACAAAAGGTTTGTGATTCAATAATACTTTATTAAGGCCATTTAGGAGAAAAGCACTTATTTAGCGGTATGTAAAGAAAACAATCCAATCATTTAGGTTTTTAAATTTGTAACACATGTATATTTATGTATATCTATATATATATATATATATATATATATATATATATATATATATATATATATATATATATATACACACATACAGAGAGAGAGAGAGAGACACACACACACACAGACAGTACCAGTCCAAAGTTCGAGTACACTTGCTGGAAACTAGGTTTTTTTCATAATTGATAATCTTTTACGTAGTATACGTTTCTGTAAATACTTGAAAATGAACACGTTACAATATACAAAACAAAACATAAGGAGTATCAAAGCAATGTTCAAGAAAATTGAAAATTGTCTCTAAATCTTGGATTCCTCAAATAGCCACCCTTTGCCTTAATAACAGCCTCACAAACACGAGGCATTCGGTTAACAAGTTTCAGCAGCAATTCCCAGAGATGTAGGGCACTTGTGGGTAGCTTTGCTTTGACTCTTCTGTCCAGTTCTATGGGATTGAGGTCTGGAGACTGGGCAGGCCAGGTCATTAGATTGAGTTGTCCTTCACTTTCCTTCTTCGCCAGATAGTTCTTGCACAACTTTGAGGTGTGTTTCGGGTTGAAGAATGAAGGACTGCCCAACTGGCCGTAATCTTGATGGAATGGCATGCCTCTGAAGTGTGCTATGACAGCCATGCTGGTTGAGCTTGCCCTGGACTTGGTAAAGATCACCAACTCTGTCACCAGTAAAGCAACTCCAGACCATGACACTGCCTCCTCCATGCTTGACAGTGGGAACCACACATGCAGAACTCATGCGCTCACCCTCTCTGCGTCTTACAAATACTCGGCGGTTGGACCCAAATATTTCAAATTTTGATTCATTGGTCCATAAGACCTACTTCCACTCCTCAAACGTCCAGTTTCTCTGTTTTTTGGCCCAGGCAAGTCTCTTCCTCTTATTCTGTACTCTTAACAATGGTTTCTTTGCAGCAAGTCTTCCAGTTAGGCCAGCTTCACGCAATCTCCTCTGAACAGTTGATGTTGAACCATCTGTACTTCTAATATCATTTAGCTGAGCTTGTATTTCAGGGGCAGTTAATCGCCGGTTTCGCAGACTTGTGACTCGAATGAACTTGTTCTCTGATTCTGAGGTCACCCTTGGCCTGCCTGACCTTGTTTGGTCCTCAAGAGTGCGAGTTTGTTCAAATCGTTTGATGGTCTTGGCCACAGCAGTTGCAGACACTTGCAAAGTTTTTGCGATTTGTCTTAAAGATTGACCTTCATTTCTTAAAATAATTACAGACATTTTTTTTCTTTGCTTAACTGAGCGTATTTTGCCATTTTCTGCTCTCTTACATTCAGGAATGACAAACTTGTGACAAAAGGTTAATTAGGTAACATGCCACTTAACTCAGAGAACATCTAACAAAGACAGTTTTATACTTAGGCCAGTGTTCTAACACAGTGTTATACACATTTCAGACTTTTAACTGACTTGGGCTTCCGACTGAAATCCCCTTGCTTTGGGTGACCATTTCATTGAAATTGACGAGATTTACATTTTCATTTAAAAATTAAATTTTTGAATGCAATTCACTTATGATTGTCAGCTTATATAAGTACACATATCATCTAATGAAATATTAAGTGTTTATAGACAAGTTTATACAGCTAAAAGCATAGTTAATCATGAAAAACCTGGTTTCAAGCAGGTGTACTCAAAGTTTTGACTGATGTGTGTGTGTGTGTGTGTGTGTGTGTGTGTGTGTGTGTGTATATATATATATATATATATATATATATATATATATATATATATGTGTGTGTGTGTGTGTATATATATATATATATATATATATATATATGTGTGTGTGTGTGTGTGTGTATATATATATATATATATATATGTGTGTGTGTGTGTGTGTGTATATATATATATATATATATATATATATATATATATATATATATATATATATATATGTGTGTATATGTTATATATAATATATATATAGTCATAATCAAGACCTAAGTTGTACTAACTTGACAGCACTACCATGATAACGTTTTAGAAAACTAGACATGGTCAAGGACAGAATATTAATTGTTGAGCACGTAGTCTAATTTATTAAACAAGTAATCGACAAGAATGTTTTTTTTTTTTGGATGTCGCTAACAAAGCCTGATAAATGACTACTGTTAACTTGCTCAGCACACAACTGCAGTTTTGTACTTAAAAATGAAAAAAAAAGTTTCCAACGGGAACAAAAAAAAGGAAGGCTGCAAACTGTTAATCCCAGTTTACCTGGGATGTCTGGTAAGCCTACATGTGACAAGGTTTAATCTATTTCCCAACACAACAGGGAATTTTTGCTTGGAATATATTTAAAATATATTCTTCATGTTGCAAAACATATATAGAGTTGTAAATAACAATTTGAAAAAAACAACTAAAAACAATTGTTTTGACACTGAAAAACATAGCGTGTAGAGAAGGCGACGCACATTACTATGGACGAGTGTAGTGTTAAAGACACCCAGGAATTATATAATAGCGTTGAGTACAGCATTCTGCTGTATTGGGGTACTGCCACAAACAGTAGTCTTATCTACTGTACAAGAGCACCACAAAGACCATGGTTGGTTTCTATAGAGATTTGCCCATTCCACATGTGACGTGACAGTATACCATACCACAGTGTGCCAAATGCCACACCCAGCAAAAATATCTGGAGAATTCCAGGACTGCCTAGTCTTCTTGACTTACACTCTTTCCTAAAGTTTACCAGTAATATAACGAATCAGAATACATTCATACAACTATATCAACTTTTAAGATTTTAAAGGAGTTATCTAACCAAAGACACGGTTACAAATACAGTAAATGTATAAACTTGTATGAATTTGAAAAGTATAAATCTGCTTTGCTTTTTAAATTCAATTAATGTAATTCTTTATTTTGTACATCTCGCCTGTATAACACCTATCTTAGAGCTCCATTGTCCTCTTTCCATAGAGCACTTGGGAGCGTTGCTCTGCTAACAAGAGGCACCCCTTCAATTTGACTTGGCTTCAGTTTCTCATGCATTCATTAAAATGTTTTTTCTGGTTTGTTCGGCAGGTTCAAGCGATCAGACAATGGAAACCGCAAGGAACCGCACCCCGTTAAAAAGACATCTGTGTAAGTGAACGTTCAGAGCATATGCAACAACAGATCTTAGTCTCAGTACCTTAGGGCAGAGACAGTTAAAGGATGGAAATAAGACTCCTATTGCATAGAGCTTTCACCCATTCCAGTTTAATATGTGCTTGATTAGCCCCAGTGTATAGGTAACAAGCTCACGAATATCTTCATTTCCACTGCCTTGCGCCTTGCTGCCCGTGGCAACAAAAACGGTATTTCCACAGCTGCTGAGCGCGGCTATCTGGTCAGGTTTTGTATCTCATACTCTGTAGCCAAACTGACTGCAAAGGAAGTGCATGCAGAGAAGAAACCGACAGGGAAATCACTATCAGTATGGCAAGGGATACAGCTTGGTATTGTGCACTCTGTGTCATTGGAGTAGATTTGAGGTTATCGGTCCAGGCAATAACAGCTTCTCAAGCAGCCCGTCTAGCTGTGTACCTTTTGTGTTCACCGTCTTTGAAATGGAAAGGAGCGCTCCATAAAGACAAAGTCAAAAAGCTGAAGTGGTTTATATAATTAACACTAAAATAGCCGCCCCCAGCTGCCTCTTTGAAGCTGTACTCTGCTAGTGTTCAATTAGTGCAGCACGCTTTTGGATTCAAGAGGAGCCTACTTTCCAATCTCGTATCAATAACCCAAATGAAAGTGGGCCTTTGTAGTTATTCTGCGTGCGCGCACGCTTGTGTCAAGGGCAGGACTTCTATGAACACGGTGCTGGTCTGGCTATGTTTGTGCATGGTAGTGTGAAGAACTGCATGTAGGGTGCAGTCTTCACTGCTGGAAATGATACAACCACAAGACTTTCAAGTAAAATAAAAGCTTTTAATTGTAGGTGTTGATTAGCAAAGATCTCAAAACAACTCCGCTAATATGAGAGTGAGAGAGATGCAAAATCCACTAATATGACAATCGGAGAGACACTAATACCTTCTAAATCCAACTCCGCTAATGTGACACATAAAGAAAACAGAAGACAGCCATGTTTGCAGTTCAGTAGAAATGGCGTTGTTTGTTTTTCTTCTTGTTTCATTTTTTTACCACGGCAGGGATGGAAATAAGACTCCCATTGCATAGCAGTTTGACCCATTCCTGGTTTTACTGTGAGTTTAATAAGACACACCTAATCTTGTTACCTGTTTGCTGTGGCTAATCAAGCTAGTATTAAAACCTGCAATGGGTAAATCTGCTCAGGTGTGTCTTATTATAAAATTTGCAGTGAAACCATGAATGGATCAGACTGCTCTGTAAGGGGAGTCTTATATCTATCCGTGGAGCATTGGAGGATGGTGAATTGATGTATAAATTGCATCTATACAAATACGTGATAGCTGCAGGTGATCTTTGACTTTAGTGTGAAGTCCAGTTGCAGATTGGAGGCACATTAGTGCTTGGTATTGGAATGAGATGAGATTTAGTTCCATGGAGCAGATGGAAATGTGGCAAAGGAATTTAGGTCATCAGTCTTGCTGTCCCTTCTTGACTAAAACAGATCTGCAGCAGGGAGATGCAGCATGTGTATATCACAGAGTACATGTCAGGGATGCTACTAGTATAAATGGTGTAATCAGTCAGGTTTATTCCAAGAGTGTGTGCTGTATGTATCAGGTGTGTGCAGTCTTTGCCCATCACTGGCCACCTGCATGTCACAATAATGTGGAAAGTAATTTCATTTTCAGATTACTGTGCCAAAACACATACTGTGATCGCGTGCCAAATGTACTAATGGGTCTGATCAGGTTTGGATCGTTCATGTAAATGCTGCTAATTGTGCTAATTATTGCACATCAACAGACACCCAGCTTGAAATCAGGCTAGAAGACTTTGTTCTTTTGGCATAAAATCCAAGCACGCATTTACTTTTGCTGTGTAGTGCTTAACCAGACAAAGCATCTTTTATAGAAGTGTCCTTATAAATGTCTTCCATGGTAAATGTGCATGGTCATTTTGTAGTTCTCCCATGCTTTTTCCATGGTTATGCATTTTCCTTAGTTCACCATGGTTTGCATGTTTTTTAATATGTTAAATACTTCTGGGCTTTACAATGCTTACTTATGCTTTCACTTTGCTTTATTACACTTTGCTTTTTCTATGGTAAACTTGTATAAGGGCGAGTGCCACAACCTTCTCTTTACTACATGGCACCAGAGCTTGCGTCTGGAAAGAGAGGCTGATCTGCCCTACAATATGTCACATGTCCTTGGCAGGAAACAAGAAGAGTAGCTCCTGAACACCTAGTCACAGCACTGTTGTAAGGAAACTAAATAATATATTTGGGTTTCTCTTTGTAAAGGAGCACAGCAAGGATTTAAGCAGGATTAAAACATGTTTCCTTGTTAAAGTCACTCTTTTACAACTTAATTATTATCATCAGACACAATGATGAGGCCGCTAGTTATTAACAGACATTAAGCAATGATATCAGTTACCAGTTTTTGGAAGAAGCATCGGGCACGGTGCTGGTGTATGTTCATGGAGGATCTTGATGCTTCTCCAATGCACCTCCAATTGCAAAGCTTAGTTGTTGGTTTTTCTGTGTGTCAGCAACATTTTGACGAGACAGCTCCTGTTTGCATCAGATCAGGTGCTTGTGAATGGGTCCCACTACACCAGAGTGCTAAAACCAGGATATATTCTAAAGGAGAAATGCTATTAACGTGACTCGGGGCACCTGCACACCTTCTTGCTGTGTTTACTGCAGCAGCGGATAATGCAGTGCTTTAAACAATGAGCAGAGTGCCACCCAGGAGACTCCTCCTATATCTCTGTCAGGTACCACAGCTGTTCACAAGAGTCTCCCCAAACAACCCTCCTGCTCATTAAATCCTGGCCCTGTTCCCTGACTCACCTGTCAGCTGTGCCACATTTCTGCTAATGAATGCTGTATTGTGCGTTCCTGTGGGGGGCTGTTGAAGTGATTGTGCTTGACGCGTGGCCCAGCTGTTGGGGTGGGCTTTGGTTCGCTGTGGCGTGGATCCCATGTGAAGCCACAGCTTCAGAGGCTCAATCAACGATTTTCAAAACCGGGAAAATAATACAGAATAAGCTTGAGCCCATAACTACACCTTTGTAGCTTGTTCATGGCACTGTTTTTTTAAATGAATGAATGTTACTAGTGTGCCTGCTTTCTTATTCATGATTTCAAAACATTGCTGATATGTTCATATTCCCTATGAACTGGCTTATACTTTGAGATCTACAGGTTCAAGGACTTCCAAGAGTGCCGTCTGTCAGTAATTTATTATTATTTTTTTATTTTATTTTAGTAGTCACCAATTTTTTATTATTTTCTCCTAATATTTCTCCAATTATTATTTAAGCTCATCTCACCACTACTTCCCCTGCGCTGACCCTGCTCCAGTTAAAAGCACTACTGTAATGCCTATTTTCCTCTACCTGTCCCCAGGTGTGGGTGAGGTGTAGGTATGACTGTCTGTGTTCCAGGGCAGTTTTGTCAGGTATAGGTGACCAGGATGTAGACATGCGGCAGTAAAAATTCACATTGTGTTATTATCTGAATAGAAGTTTGATCGATCCCCTACTGCCGCAGAGTTTCCGGTATTTTTTTCAAACACTTTTAAAACTGGACCTGACAGCTGCTCTTGAATGTGGTGTTCCACCCAAAGTTCAAAACAGTTTATCTCTTTAGCACACACCTTACTTCCGCACAGTTTGGTCCCATTGGGTATGAGATATGAAACTGCTGTCTGACACTGGCCGGCCAGCAAACCTAGACCGCCCAGCTCAACTATACCTGGGGACAGGCATTGAAAACAAGCCAGATTGAAGCGCACCTGTTCTTTGAAACCATTAGTACATTTTAAAAAAACATACTGCAAAACAAATGAATGCCATTTTTTTGTTTTGTTTTACTTGCAAAGCAGTTTAAGGAATTAAATATGTCTCTTTTAATATGATTGTTGCCTGTGTGTGTGTGTGTGTGCGTGCGTGCGCAAAAGGCAGTGTTAGGCCAGCCAGCCTGGCTGCTCATTGATCCAGCCATGCTTGTTTACAGTGTTTTGGCAAGTTGCTGATGTAGTGCTCCCGGGGGGCAGTGCTGGGTTAATTGCTGTTCTACTGAGTGCCAACGAGCAGCCCAGCCTCAGTGCTGCATTAGAGGAGACACTAATTAAGGGACAGTGCTGGGTTAATTACTGTTTTACTGTGTGCCAGCGAGCAACCCAGCCTCACTGCTGCATGAGAGAGAAAGAGAGAGAGTTCTGTCTGTCACACTCTACATCAGTGGTCGGCAATTAAATTTGACGGCGGGCCAAATGACCCGCAGGCAGCCACAGAGTGGGCCACTTGCAATACACCCCCTCAAAGAATGTGTTGCAGCATGGCACAAGGCAAACCGGCTAGTGAATAAAAACAAAAATAAAAGCTGGTCAAGCTGTTTGAAAACAAACCAAAGAGGAAAAAAGAAGTAAGAATTGTGATAGTATGTCTTTGTAACCTCCAAATAAATATTAGTAAAATAATATTTTGTTTGTTACTCTGCATTCCTGTCTCTGTAGGAAAGTGCCATTACTCATTGAATTTGTCATAACGCAATGAAGCATTAGAATAAATGTATGCTACTTTTGAATTGTGTTTTATGTTATTCTGTGTTCCTGTCTGTCATATGAGGATTCCAGTACCACAGGGAGGCGTAAATGTATCCTCACAATCAGCAAGTACTGTACTTTGGAATCGATATTGCAAAAATGTTCTGCTTACTTGCAAGTAATATATGAGGGTCATACGGGGAATCTCCCATGACAGCCACCTTGCGGTAAAATGAAGTCCAGCTCTCACTCAGCCATTAATACAACCATGCCAGGAGGCATCTGCCATTTGCGGACCACTGCTCTACATGGTGAACATAAGTGTCTTGATCTTCACATGCTCCGAACATCCTTTACATATTTGATACAGATTTGCATTTAGATATTATTTGATAAACTCTCAATTTTATACAAATCTCCCCTTCATCACGTTTTATTTTTTTACATTTTTTGAAGAATTAAAAAAGTCACCCAGTTATGTTGAAATGAAATACATTGTATGTAACGATTTAAAATTAGATCAAATTAAAAGAAACTTGCCAAGTAGACACAGGTTCCTGTGGATAACTTCATCGTGTTATGAGTATAGCCATTTGGAATAGTGGAATTGTACATAGAAGTAAAGACTAGACAGTAATCTCTACTTGATCTGACTTTCCGACCTCTCAAATTTCTGTAATTCAAGAGCTGCATCAAAACTGAACCCACAACAAGGTCCGTAGTGGAGACGTGTTTATACTAGGGCTGTTATTGGTTGCAAAGCGTGTTTATTTTTAATATTTCAACAGCCGGATTGTAGCAGGTCACAATAGGGGCCTCATGGTTAACTCTCGTCTAGGGTTGCCTGTTTTCCTTCCTGGATTGTCTTGGTTTTGAGGAAGGTGTCCCAGGAATTAAATATGCCTTCCCAGGGCACTAAAGGACTGTAACATATATTGAGCACAAGTTAGATACATCAGGATACAATATTACACAATATGAGTTGGTTGTCAATACTATAGTATTATTGGTCCTCAGGTGGCAGGTCTGCTCGCTGAGTCATTTACTGATTATTTTTGCATTGGAATCAGAGTTCTCTGTATGTACGGTATGTCACACTTTAGATCTCATTGTGATTCACTTTGTGAAGAACATTCTTTTGCAAGGCTCACTTTTTTCATGACACTGGCTCTGTGTTTGAGGTACGGCGAGGGACGTTATGATTATATAGTTGTACTGTAACTTCAGTTTTTCCGCTCATTCCTGGCAAACTCTTGTTCTGCACACAGGAATTAGCTGACAGTCAAGGTGCTGTAAAGTATCACTCACAGAAACAAGAAGAGAGTGCAGAGGAGTGGGAGGGAAGTGTAGTTCATTTGCAGAACAATGGCATACCCATTGTTATCAAAACACAACCTGATTAACTAGTCTTCAGTACTTTGTTGGTTGCTTGCAATTTAGATACAGCTGTGAAAAAAGAGCTTCCTGTACACTTTTCAATTTATATATTTAACTTTGTAATTGTTCTATAAAATTATTGTTTGCATATCTCATCATGCACCTGTCTACATGCACACGAATGACTGATGATCTTTACCTAGAAATGGTTTTGAACAAAACCTCAATGTGCATATTCTTCATCAGTGTATAGCTTTGCTTCAAAATGCACTCTGAGGATTTTTTTTTTTGTTACTTGATTATAATAAGATGCATTCTAGATGAACAAGTCACCAAAGAAAATGCAAGGTTAGTTTTGATAAAGTAGGGATTTGTTCAATAGCTCCAGTAACTAGCCATAGTTATGTAATAAAATTTAAAGAAATTATAAAAGAAAGAAGCACAACACACTTGGTTTTAACCCCCCCCCCCCCCCCCCCCCCAACCCCCCCCCCCCCAATTCGTCGGCACAGCCTGTCATGTCTCTGGGAGGTCAAGCTTGTTTGTTCATTACCAACACCTACAGTATGTAGGCCAACAAGGATTCACACATTTGTGCTGTTTTCTTTTCTAAAATTAAAGAATGGAGTTAATGCTTTGAAAATCTGCCAGTTATATGAATGAATACGAACGTGGTCATTTCTGCAACTATTGTAAAGACAAAGGTGGAAACAAGACTGCATAGCAGTTTCACCAATTCTAGGTTTTACTGCGAGCTTGATTAGTCATAGTGTATAGGTAACAAGCTTAGGTGTGTTTTGTTAAACTCATAGTAAAACCAGGAATGGGTCAAATTGCTGTGCAATGGGAATATTGGCTCCAGCACTATTGTAAATAGTCTCATAAAGTGAGCCAATAGTACAGTGCAGCTCTACAGTTGCTGCTGACAGTGAATACTGTGTGTCAAGGCATTCTAAGTGTAAAGGTTAGATTAAGGTGCCCCAAACTTCTCAGTATAGTAAAATACATTAGCTTTAATTTTTAACCTTTTTCTCTTTGGATAATATAGCTGCAAAGACCCAGATGTGCGATTCATCCTGACGGTAAATGTCTGAAGAACAAGTGACATTCTTGCAGAAAATCTATATTTAGTGATGTATTTAATTACTCAGTTGATTGAAATTGACAGCTTTAGTGACCTTTCTGTGCACTTGAAGTGATTGATGCTCACATTAAAATGTGGTCCTGAACACACGACCCAGGCATTTCGATACCTTTGCTCTTGCATCTGCCTAGTACGACAAATTAAAAGGATACAGTTAGACAAATATATTAAAATACCGATAGATTTTTATAATGCCAGGGTATGAGAACTATTGAAGTTCTGGTCATATATAAACGTTGCATTGTTCTGCTGTTTTATGTTAGCAGAACCTCATGAATTAGTCTTCAGTAGCCTCATTGGTTGCTCTGCGATTTAAATACAGCTGAATAAAAGATGCATGAAAAATGAGATTCCTGTATGCTTTTCAATGCACATATTTAACTTTGTAATTGTTCTGTAAAATTATTGTGCATCAGAAGATTCATTTTAGATGAACAAATCGCCAAAGAAAATGCAGGGTTAGTTTGGATAAAGTAGATATTTTCCCAATCGCTCCGATAACTAGAATGGCTCATCCAGGAAAGGTGGAATACCCCTATAGCCTGGAGATCGCTGGTTCGAATCCAGGCTATGTCATTGATGATTGTGACCCAGGGGCTCCTTGGGAGTGGCGCACAATTGGCCCGAGCTTCTTCCGGGTAGGAAGGGATTAGGTCGGCAGGGCAATCTATGGTTCACAGCACACTAGAGACACCTGTGACTGATAGAACACCTGCAGGTCTACAGTGGAGCCATTCAGATCTGTGTTGTCTTCAGGCACTATAGGTCTACTGGCTTCGTTGTGGAGCCGCAATGTGAAAGATGACTGTTTGGCAGGAACACGCTTCAGAGGACGCCGGGGGGGGGGGGGGGTTGCAGCGATGAACCGGTATAAAAATAATAATTGGGCATTCCAAATTGGGGAGAAAACCAGTGTAAAAACCATTGCCGCCAACTGCATTTAAACCAACCCCCCCCCCTCCCAAAAAAAAACACGATTTCTGAATTGAGCAAATTAAATGGAATTAGAGCATCTCTCAGCAGCGTGGCTCTTCCCTTTCTTATGAGTGTGCTGACTGTCCCATCCTTGTGCCCTGGTCTTGCTGTGCAGCGGTCAGCATGAGTGAGCAGCTCTCCACCCCGACGCCGATGAGCGTCCACCTGAAACAGCCCAGCGGGTGGGGCTCCCTGGACGAGCAGCGAGCATGCTGGGAGAGGAAGCGGAGGCGCGCAGCCCGGGAGCTGGTGGAGACGGAGCAGAGGTACAGTGAGCAGCTGGAGCTGGTCACTACGGTAAGGACCTGCACTAGAGCTGCACAGACGCAGTATATTATAACATTGTTAGCGCTCAACAGAAATCAGGTGAGGGGCACTGCTATCCATCGGCCTACCATTCAGAGTGAAGCTAGTGAGGAAACAGCTGATTGGGTTTGTGGGGATTTTGTAGTGCTCTGCAGAGAACAGCAATCCACACAAACCCAAGCAGCTGTTTCTTCACTTGATTCACTCTGAATGGTAAATCAGCCCAATCAACACCAATGACCTTCACTTGATTGTCAGCACCTGATTTCTGTGGAGACTTCAATCTGAATAATCTGTTTGTGTGACTCTACCCTACACACAACTCCATTCACAGAGACAAGCAGGATTCACATGTAGTACCTGTTACAGTTCAGTATACAGACTACATTTACAAATCACGTAGAAATCCAGTTTACATAATATTTAAAAGCATTGTTCTCTGTTGTGGTTTCATGCATAAAGTCTGACTTTAAAAAATATTCATAAAGCATTGTGAGCAAGGATTTTGGTCAATATTTGAACACCGTTGTGTTATTAGGCTTATTAAATGTCACTCCCCCCACTATACCCCTCCCCTCACAAAGTGAATTGGTTGTCCAGTGAATCATGCAGCCTATATATATATATATATATATATATATATATATATATATATATATATATATATATATATATATATATATATAGAACTGCAATTCAGAAGTACAGTGATTGGCCCAAAATGTAACAACATACCAGACACTGGCCCTTATACATGCAAAAGTAGTGCTAATAACTTTACGGATATCCAGAAGTTTGCAGCGGGTCTAATAAACATTACCTCTACATGCAGGGGCTTTGATATCCCTCATCAGAAGTTGAAAGGACCTTCAGTGCTGATCTGCAGAAGCGCTGATCAGGATAAAGCCTGTCTCGGATATCGAGCAGCCATCACAAGCTGCCTCATATTGAACTGAAGGGAACAGGCCAGCGACTGCATTGCAGCAGGTGCCAATACAGCATGCGTTGAAAGCTGCCAATATTGAGTGCTGAAGCCAGAAGGACAAACCTGTGAAGGATATTAGGGTTTACTGGAGCCTAGTCACAAAGGCTTAACTCAATTTAAATCATTTTACTTTAGAGTCTTGATTGATTTTAAATACTATCTGAAGTTTTCTAGACTGTTAACCCTTTAAGGTACAAGGGACATATTTGACCTACAAATAAAATCGTTAACTTTCTTGTTTGTGCAATGAGTTGTTCTGGTCGTCTAAATTGTCAGATTCCTTCTTGTGATACTTGAGTCACTCTGAAATGTATTTTAAGAATAAACCGTTTGAACAAGCACTCAGTTCCTTGTGCACCTCTTTCTTGTATTAACCTTAAAACTTGAGTTCTGTATATGCTAAATATAGTTCAATTGCTGCATCCTCCATCCTTCCTAGTAGCAGGCATGGAAATGGGTTCTTAAAGCTTGGTTAGCACTCCTTCAACGAAGAGCCTCATTGAGAATGTGCAGTGAAGTAGGAGAGGACCATGCTAGCTTTTCTACATTCAGTTTGCATCCCTGTTTTTTAAATGGGTCAGAATAATTGAGATATCACGAGTGTTCAATGTGTTCTCGTTGGTTTCAGTTCAGCGTGTGTGGTCCCTTCGCAGACGACAGTTTCAGTAAAACATGTGAGCTTTACACAAACGTACGCAGGTGAATTTCACACTTCCTTTTTTTTTTTTTTATTTTAGTACTTTGTTGAAATTTTGAAAGCCAAGGGTACCCTGAGGCAGGATATAAGAGCCGCCATCTTCAGCTCAATTAAATCTATTCATGCAGTAAACCAGTAAGTATCCACTCAATTATTTATAGGGTATTTATTCTTTGGGGGCTGGGGAAAGAAAAAACATTAATTGGCGAGTTACATATTAATGAAGCCGAGATTAACTCAAAAGGAGTTCAGTTCGCCTGTCTCGTCCTTGGGTAAACAGGGTCTGTGTAGAGGCTCAGACTGCATGGTGAAACTGAAGCCAAAGAAATGAAGCAAATCTGCGTATTGAAAAAGTGTTGTTTTTTATTTTACAAACTGTATTTGTTCAGTTATTTGCTTAATACTACAACTTCCATTTCACTAGCTCACCATTTAGTTTTTATCACTTGAATTTTGCATTTCTTTAAAAACATTCATTTTATTTTTTTTTTAAACACTGGGATCATTTGTGGTCGCATACATATTCTTACTCTTTCATTTCTTACCTGTGTAATATGCTGTTATGTTATGTAACAGCTGTTATGCTGTTATCTCTATCGTTGTCTATTACTGTTTCTACTTCGGTCTTACTAACTATTCCAGCAAAAATCTTTGCTAGCTTCCCTCCCTAAGCCCTCAGGAGCCCAAAGGCAAGTAAAGCGCTCCTCCTGCACTCAAAGCTAGATGGGTGTATGAGTGCGATTGGAGCCACACTCATGTGACTACCCCTGCACTCCAAACTAGATGGGTGTGGGAATGGGATTCGATCCACACTCCCGTGACTCCCGCTGCCACCATTGTCACCAATTTTGCAGAGTCCCTTTGAAGTGACATTTAAAAGGGTTTGACTTATAAAACACACAGCAACTGTGCCACACACAGGGCAAGAACGTACAGGTTTCCGGCTTGGAATTAATCATTTTGAAATATTCAAAGATATGTATGAAGCGCAGCATGGTTTTCAATTCAGTGCTTTTTCACAGTTTTCTTGAAATCAAGCCTGGGCTGTTGAACAGACAGCGAAGAAAATTTCAGAAAATGAGGCAAAACATCTAAAAAGCACAAAGCATTAAAAATATATTATAAGTTCTGTCAGACATGCACACGCAAACAACTATGTTTATTCACATGCACCGAACTTGCTTTTGTATATTGAAACGGGTGAGGAGATGAAGTAATTGATGTCTTCATACACATTTCATAATTAAAAAGAGCTCAGATTGAAATGTATTGATTTGATGTTACCATGCATCTTCATTAGAAGTGTTTATTGAGTTTGCAAATCGACGGGGATAGCAGGAAGGGATAATTGGGTTTCTGCACTGGAACAAACTATAATAAAGAAGTTGAAAGTGCTGTCACTTCATCAAGTAAGTAGCACAGTTTCAAAAGTATTTGAAAAATAAATATTCTGAGAGAAACCGTCTAGGGGGTTTCTTAATGAGAATAAATGCGGTTTGAAAATAGATCAAATAATGTCCCGCATGTCAGAGGCAGATCCTTGTCACAGTGCAAAAATATTGAATAAAATTACAGAGCCTAATTTGAAGGTCTTAAAGGTACCTCGTTTGATAAATGGCTTATTTGCAATTTTAAATGCACTAGTTGAAATTAGTTTTTGGGGGGGAGGAGGTCCTCGCAAAATTTAAAATTTCAATTTTAAAATCTATTTGTACAAATGTTTTTATTCTTAAAGATGCTTTCAAACCCAATGTGTGAACCAAACAAGAGAAAAGAAAATGGATTTTAAAGTGGTAGCTAGAAACAGCGGGAGACTTTAAAAATCGAAAAAAACAACGAGAGGCTGATTGCATGCTAATCCTGTCCCTAATGGACAGGACAGGTTGCCCTCCAAATGAACAGTACTCTTTTAGTTTTTTCTTTTTTTTCTTTTGTTTTCTTTAACAGGATCATAAAAAAAAAAAACCCTGAAATGCTGCCTGGCCGACCTCTACCCTCATTAGAAGCCTCTCTACTCTAATGCTAGTCTCTGTTGATTATATAGCAAGCCTACCTTGACTTTCAACGTAATTAAAATCTATTTAAATCAACTTCACGGCGGCACAGTCTTACTTTTAAACATGTACCATTCCTGGGAGCATTGTTAGGGTGAGCCATGCTCTGTGTGTGTGTGTTATTCACATTTGGATAATAAGCTAGGTAAAAAGTGAAATCGCCATTTCTTTTTGTTATCATGCTAATTGATTTCTGTTTTTCTATTTCTTTGAATGAAGTTGGTTCCTTACGGCACTGAAATACCATAAAATTCCTAATAATTGACCCTAATTGCAGACTGTACCCCAATAATCCAACATATAAGAACGTTTGCGAACGAGAGGAGGCCATTCGGCCCACCGGTGCCTGTTTGGTTCCTAATAGCTGATTGATCTAAAAAAAAATGGTCAAGTTGGGTGTTACAGGTTCTAAGTGATTCTGCCTCAACAACATGAGTAGATAGCCCATTTCATCTCCTCGCCACTCTGAAGAAATGTCTCTTTCCCTCTGTACTTAGTCTATCTGCACTTAATTTCCAACTGTGTCTAATATGAGACCATGAAGTAGCCCATCCCATGCAGCTGTGCCCAGAAGTATTGACACAGTGTGTTGTCAGATTTTCACCCATTCATCATTCATTCAAATGTCATTTGAATTGTTTGGTGTTTTTTTTGGTAGTGGGGTCCTGCTGCTCCCATATTGAGTAGAATCCTAAGTGCCTGCACTCAACAGCCATCCTCGTTCCATTTAAATCATGTGACATTTCAACCAGCCGCATCTACTCTACATTCATATATAGAGAGCCATTAGGGCAGGCGTAGCTGAAAGGTCACACTGTCACATGATTTGATTTGAATGTGGACGGCTGTTCAGTCCCGACACTTAGTATTCTCCAGGCAAGCTTGAAGCTAGATACATCGCCAAGGTAGATCTGTTATTTAACATCATGCAATCAAAAAAACTACAACATTATAGCAGAAGTCTAACAGAAACTATAGTACAATACAATATTACATGTTAGATTTCAAAATGTCAGATCTTTCAATTTTTGTAAATTTTTTCCTAAGTACATGGAAAACTACAAAGCAATATGTAATTCAGTATGTTAACTTAACATTGTTTGGCAGGTTTCATTATTTGACTTTATGAAACAGTTCATTCTATAAATGGATGCAAAACTTTTTGCCATAGCTGTATATTACCATCTTGTGCTGCTCTCCACCTGATTAGCATGACAGTGGCACTTCATGGGTTAAGGTAATTTGTTAAACTCGCTCTTCCTGGGTTAGTTAACCTGCTCTGTGCTTGAACTTAACGAAATTTGAAGTAAGGCTTGATCCTGATGTTGCGCAAATCCTGTTTTTATTCTGGTGTCCCTGTCCTCTCCCAGGTCTCTGCTGTCTCACCTGGAGGATGGGAAGTTCGGGCCGGGGTTTGACGAGTTCTGTCCACACCTGTATCACTACACAGCCTATGCAAACAACATGGAGAACGCTGTCAAAGTCCTGCAGGTACCAGCTCGTGGGGTTTGGGGGGTGTGTGGGTGGGGCGGGCGGCTGCTGCTGCTGCTGCTGTTCCTTCACCCTGCCATTCCATTATGACCGCTCAGCGACCAGCCGAGGGGGGTGAAGGGTCTAACTGGCCGATTAAAAGCCGTTCACATCATCTAATTAAAACAGCTACAATGGCATAACCTTCATGACTGGCGCTGTGAAGCAGAGGCTCATTAGCACTGTTGCTGTCAGGAGCGAGCCGCTACCTGCTTCTTCTTTAACGAAAGTTAAACTAGATATTCAGTGGCTGATCACTTGCACCCCCACCCCCGTACCTTGAGGGGTCTGTCTTCTTTCTTCGACGTTTGCCTGTAGGAAAAGCAGAGAGTCACCTCTTTGACATTTGGCAACCTCTCACCTTGTTTATCTCGAAGACCTCTCTCTGAGCGCCCAAGATATCACTGTCTTAATTAAGACGAAAGATCTGGCCTTGGCAAATTGACTGATTCCATTGATTAAAGACTAGCTGTACAAGACCCATTGATTTTAACAGTGGGTCTACATAAATGTAATTGTTGGAACATGGAGCTACATAATTACAGCGATGTGACAGAGAGGAGCTGGTTTGTCCCTTTCAACCTTCAGCAGCCCCTTTGTTTTGCGTGATAATGAAAGCAAGCGCAATTAGCAAAATGTTTTTTCTGCCCCCGACACGGATTCTGAAAGATGAACTCTCTGATAGGTGGCTTATTTTCAATTTAAAATAATTTTCATTCTTCTAAAAATGTGCAAGCTCAGGTCTGTCTTGTTAAACTCCATATTAAAACTAGGAGTGGATCAAACTGATATGCAGTTGGAGTCTTATTTCCATCCCTGAGAAGAATAGGGAAATACCCAATTGTGTCAGCCCATGGAAACTTGGGTCTGTTCTTCACTGACAATACGTGGGGCCGATGGGTCTGCGACTGACTCGCCTGTCAAAACCGGCAGGAACAGTTTGTTCTACAGCAATCCCTACAGGCTAGGCACAGGGTGAGCTCAGGGCTGCAGGGCTGCCCATTGTCCTCAATGGGCCAGTGGTTCGCTGACATCCACTGTCGAGCTGCTGGGTGTTAAGAGGCAATTGGTCGTGTGATCGGAGGGTGCCCACTGACCTTTAGTCCTGCAGAGCTGTTGTGGGCAATTGCTGCAGTAAGGGAATGCAATTAGGGAGAAAACGGGTGGCATAACTGGACAGACTAAATAATAAAAACAAAACAAAAAAAAAAAAACTGGTTGTCTTCAGTTTTTTTTTTTTAAATCTGTATATTGGTGAAGGTCCCCATGTACATTGGGACACAGACGGCTTGTTGTTGTATCTCCTCTGAACAGGTGCAGGTGAGCAAGAACAAGGCTTTCGCTCGCTTTAAGAGGCTGCAGGAGAGCCGGCCTGAGTTCAGGGGGCTGACACTGGAGGAGCTGCTCCCTCTGCCACTACAGCGTATTCACCAGTAAGTCTAAGTAAAGCAGCAGTCCACACAAACCCAAGCAGCTGTTTCTTCACTTGTTTCACTTTGAATGGTAAATTAGCCTGATCAAACAACACCAGTGAACCTCACCAGTGGAGAGCTTGAGTAATTGGTTCTTGGAGCAGTACTGGAATTACACCTGCACAGCTCATTTCTAAAACCAAATTGTATCAGAAATTCAGCCTTAAAAAGTTGTTGAAAAAGGGCTTTGTGCTTGAAAATCTGGTGTGCCCAGTAAACAAAGATCTAAGCAGAAGCAGCAATAGAGAACTATGGGGAGCACACAGGATAAGATATTAAACAGGCAAGAAATTAAATGTTGGGAAAACGTACATAGCATAACAGTATCCCTTTTAATGAATATCAAACTATAGTTATCAGAACAGGCTTCTTTAAATAGCTTGTTAGTAAATATTGCAGGTGGTGAGAGGGGCTGGATTTCTTCTTCTGTTCTGTTTTTAAATAAAGAATCCATGCAGTTTCAGTTCTGACAAGCTGTAATAATATCAGGTGTGTTTTTAGGAGGCCCAGTGCTGACACAGGCAGTATTCTTCACACTTGAGTTCTTATCAGTTTATTAGCTCCCATTGATCTTCAGTAGTTTTGCGGAAAACCTTAATTGTGACCCGCTGTAGAGAGAAAGGGAGGGAGCTATTGTGCGTGAAACTGATTTCTGCTTAGATATATCCAGAAACTGTCAAAATATCCTTTGTTAACCACCATCATTTGTTAGCTGTAATTGCATGTGTTCCTGATCCATGTCCTGAATTAATACAGCATGAAGAATGTGCTGGGAACAGGCTTGCTAATGAACACAGTGGTGTGATCACATTGTTTTACTGTGCTGCTCGGGATGGCTCAATTATACACACTTATTTATGCCTTTTGATATCTTTTTGTTTTTCTTCTTTCACACTGTATTGTTTACATGCTTTCTTTTGCTTTTGTTTCTTTCCATTTAATTTGAATGTCTCAGTTCTATGGACTTCCTTGTTCATTTGTTTGATTTTTCTTTATTTCTTTCTGCTTTTCCCTTTTCTCTTCCCCATTCTTTTTTCTTCTTCATTTCCTTATTTATTTTGCCTTTTTACCATTTTAGTTATAATGGCTTAATTGTATGGATTTTTTTTTCTTTTTCTCTCGTTCTGTTTGTTAAAACTAATGAAAGAGGATTTACATATTTTAAATCTGTGGTTAGCATTCCTTTAACACCAGAGCAGCCCTTCATGAAAGGTGAAAGGATCCAGCGTGAATGTGTTCCCAACAGACAGTGGAAGTCATTGAAGCTTGATGATGGAGGGGCTAAGTGATCTAGAGGGATGATGAGGGAGGCTTAGTGATCAGGAGGGATTAGGTCTGAGTGATTTGGAGGGATGATGAGGGAGGCTGCGTGATCAGGGGGGATTAGGTCTGAGTGATCTGGAGGGATGATGATGGGGCGCTGAGTGATCTGGAGGGTTGATGATGGGGGGGCTGAGTGATCTGGAGGGATGATGATGGGGCGCTGAGTGATCTGGAGGGATGATGGGGGGCTGAGTGATCTGGAGGAATGATGAAGGAGGCTGAGTGATCTGGAGGGATGATGAGGGAGGCTGAGTGATCTGGAGGGATGATGGTGGAGGCTGAGTGATCTGGAGGGATTAGGTCTGAGTGATCTAGAGGGATGAGGAGGGAGGCTGAGTGATCTGGAGGGATTAGGTCTGAATGATCTAGAGGGATGATGATGGGGGGGCTGAGTGATCTGGAGGGATGACGATGGGGGGCTGAGTAATCTGGAGGGATGATGATGTGGGCTGAGTGATCCATAGGGAGGCTGAATGATCTGTGGGCTGGAGTGTGGATCCCGTGTACCAATGACTATACACCAACATTAACACACTACACATAACATATGCACAAATAAATAGCCCAGGGGCGGGGCACTTTATCACAGGGCCAGACAGACTTCCTGATTCAAAATTATGTGACAGTTAATGACCTTTTAACTTGTCTGGTCTTATCCACTCGCCCTCTCTGTATGTAGAACTGGATGGGCCAAAAGAGCTGAAAAGTCATACTGTAACCTGGTTTGACGAGAGTGAGGAAGTATGCTTAGTGCTATGCCAGAATCCTCTAGACAAGAACACAGCCAGCTAACGACACATACAGAGAAATATACTACCTATATGGCATCAGGATTAGGACAGAGAGAAGGAGACACTTCACACACACACAGAGTGGTGAGGGTGTGGAATGGGTTAAAAAGTCATGCTGATGATATTGAATCACTGGAATCCTTTGAGATCAATCACTTGCTAGGAACTGGGCAAGCTTAGATGGGCCAATGGTCTCTTTTTCGTAAACTTTCTTATATGTGGGATTATTGGGGGAACAGGCTGCAGGTAATTTTTAGCAATGTTTCAACCTGTTGAAACCCATACATGCATGCATACACACTAGCAGACCTGCATACCTAACGCTGTATTACACGTTTGTCTACCTCCTCGCTTCTAATTTAATCTCTAAATGTATCCAGGAGCGCGTATAAAGTGTCGAGTGTGTAGATATCACAAGAACATTGCTATAAAAAAACAGACTGCCACAGAAGCAATGGCTGCTTCCTCCTGGGATTAGCAGTCAGCTGTGTGGCTTGCTATGCCTCTTCCAGTTCGCAGAATAGCCACTTGCACTCCCTCGACCCGCTGCATTAGAGCAGCTCGCTTTTTAATAGCACTGTTTTAGGCTTCTCTCTCTAACTCTTTCTCTCTCTCTGTCTGTCTGCGTCTGTGCCTCGTGTGTCAGCCTGTAACCCTGAGTTCCCTGAGGGCCGGGCTGCCTGACATTGACACCAGTCGACAGTAATTAATCTCAGCCCAGTGAAGTCTCGCTGCATGCATCCATATGCTGGCACCAACTGCTGCCAGGTCTTCTCGGGGAAGCAGCTCGGAGGAAGGGCCTATCGGTTGACATTATCCTGCTGTGAGCATCAAGTGCCTCCAGGTGTTACTCACTCAGGCTAGGCCATGATGCTGTAGGGGTAGGGTAGGGGGGTAGAGGTAGGAATAGGAAGGGGGCTGGGTAGGGCAGGGCTAGGGGCTGGGACCCGGGGGGGGGGGGGGGGGGGGGGGGGGGGGGATTTTTCACTAAAATAGGAGGTTCAAAACATCCAGGTTTGTAGGTTGCACAATGGTTGTTGTAAAATCCACCTGAGGTTTATCAGGGTAAGGATGATCCATTGACAGTAAAACCTGTCTAATCTAATCCAGTCCCTCTATAATTCTGCATAATTGTTGGGCCCCGACCAAATCCCTAGTGAAATGAATGGCACGATCCTCTGTACCATCTGGAACCTGCCTATTCTGGAATCAGGCATGATTTGTAAGTCTCTCTGTATCTGTAAAGTCTGTCTATAATCAATATACATCTCACTGTGCAGATCTGGCACCAATTGATTATTTTTTCTAAATGTATAATCCAGTATGTTGTGTAAATCCACACATTCCCCTCAGGTACGGTACATGTGCAGTAAAATACTTAAATACTATTACTAGCAAGTAAAATGGACTCGATCCTTGATTTACAAGGTATAGCTGGACAATAGTTCTACTGTATTTACTTTAATGGAGATTTTGAAAGCAATCAAAACAAGTATCACTGTATTTTAATTTTAAAACCTGTATTTGGTACTGTAGTTTCAGAGGTTTGAGTCTCTAATCCTCACCAGAGATCTTATACTGATACTGTAAATCACCTCCTGGAGTCGAAACTGTTAATTTATGAATTTGTCAATTTTCCCGATAGCGGTGCGTGATTATGTACGGATTATGGTTAATTACCTCCTACTATAGACCATCTATCATCTGAGAGAAAAGACAAGAGCTGGGATAAATTGTTTGATTTTCAGTGTTTCAGCACAAGCCTGCTTTATAGCAATTGTATAGATGTTTTTGTCTCTGATCCCTTTCCGCTTGTGAGAAGCAGTGCATTTCCTAAGCAGATTCACATTGCTTCAATATTTTGAGCTCTCAAACCGATAATTATGGAGCGATCTTTGCCGAGTTCAGCAGCACATGCTATCTTAATTAGGAATTTTCAATGTTTAATGCATTTTTATTAAGTAAAATAATTGGACAGATTATTTTTTTCCCAGCACTGACAAGGGTTTTAAGTGCTTTAAATGACCCAACATGTCTTCTAATAAGAGCGCATTTCATCTGCATATTACAAAGGAATTAGCGCTGGATATTTAAATAGAGTATTGCTTTACCCTTAATCCTGCAGTCTTCATTATACATAATAACTTAATTGCTACAGATATCATTCTGCTTATATTATTGTCTTATTCATCTTTGGTTTCTTGATAATGAGACGAACGCCCTGCTAAATGAGAGATTCCATTTACATTATTCTGAATATGCCCTGATATCGCTAATTGAAATGTTCTATTTTTTTTATTAAAATGCGTCTTTGCTTTCATTAGAGTTCTTTCATTTCTCTAGTGTAATGAGTATCAGAACATTTAGTACAGAGAGATAATGCCAGCCGTGTATTTGCTTGATAATGGAACATGTTTTGGAGCATGATTTCGTTTCTTTTAGACTGCGTCAATGTCAGGTTTAAAATTTGGATGGAATTACATTGCAATTCACTTGCATCTCCTCAGCCAATCCGGTTCTGAGTTGATACTGTACAGATATGGCTAAGTTTTGAATCATCCTATAGAATGAACTAATTTTGCTTCATAAAGTCGAATGAAACCTGTTTAACGATGTTATGTTAACATATTGAATTGCACACCATTTTGTAGTGTTCCACATACTTGACAAAAAACTGACAAATTGAAAAATATGACATCTTGAAATCTAACATCAAATACTGTACCACTGTTATGGCTTCTTGACTTTTGCGATATCATTTTGTAGTTTCTTTGATTACATGGTGTTAAATAAAATATCTAAATGCTATATTTATAATATATATATTATAATATATATATATATATATATATATATATATATATATATATATATATATATATATATATATATATATATATATATATACAGATAATAAGGTCCTGATAATTCCTGATGAACTTTGTTCGTTACACTAACAAGCAAGGCGATGGTCATAACCTACCTAGGTTCTCGACCTCGAACAGTGTGTATGGATGGATACCGAGAGCTGGAGCTTTGTCACGTATTTTGAATCATTGCACTACCTCAAATAATTTAAAGTATTGGTAGCCTTCTTGCTTGCACTCACTTACAGATATACAGCTGTAACTATGAAACTGAGTGACAAATAAAAATAAAAAAAAAACACTGTCTTTATGCTTAACCCCCCTGACTTTGTCACTTCAAATAATGTATTTTTAGCGGTTTGTAAACACTAAAGAAAAACACAAAAAGACACTTGTGCACATTATTCACCCATCTCTGACAGAGCTTGAACAAATTACTGAAATCCGAGACATCGTTGTATTTATTTTTATTCCTGAGTCTGTTCTACTCAGTGTGTCTGCACTGACAGGAATTAAAAAAAAAAATAACTTGGTGCCATCTCAACTCCACCCACTGGTGTATTTTTTCAATGGCATTGTGCACACTAACAAAACAATTATTTACTTTTTGTTCATGTTTTAATTGAATTAATTTACTCATCTTAACTTGGTGTTTGGTTCAAAGTTATACATGGGAGTAGATTATTTGGCGTAAGGATATTTAATAAAAAACACAAATTTTTTGCCTAAAACATGATTTATTCATCTTTTTTTCTGCAAATCCACTGTTTTACCTGGATTATAAAGGCTTCTGTATGTTCTGTGTACGGACGCTCAGCCGGGCCTTATTGCATATATATTATATTCTATTATATTGTAGCATTTTCTGTCCTAGCAAGATGGTGGAATCAAGTGGAGGGACAATAATCAATTTTTGGGGTGGGTCAAGACCCGTATTTATTCAGAAGTAATAAGGCGACAGTAAAGTGGTCAGGTAAGGGAGGTAGGAGAACACAGACACAAGACTGAGGCCAGCTCCTCTCAGTCTGCGCTGATTCCTCTCTAGCCCCCGGCCTCTCCCCTCTTTACCTCTCTCTCTGGTCTACTCCGGCAGTGGTCTCGCTGCCTCACTGTTCTCCGTCGGTCACATCCTGACCCGATTCCTCCCTCTTATCTGTCACCACTTGCAACCTGTAGTTGTTTTCTCCTCCAATTAACGGTCTTTTAATGTTTGCTTATTTTTCTTCCGTGTTCTTTTATACTAATACAATTGCTTTTTTTTTTTTTTTCTCAGATAGGTGTCAAAATTAGTGGCACCCCTAAAGATTCTTATAAATAAAATCATACAAAATTAATTCTGCATTAACATTCTACTTTAAGTACATCTCAGTCTTAAGGAACTGTATTGTGGTCTTCCATGGCTTCCTGAGGTAACACGCATGTAAAATCCATTTGTCATCCATCACCTTGGGGAAAGGCAAAGAACTCACAAATGAAGAGAGACAAATGGTTGTTGACATTCATAAAGCAGGCAATGGGTACAAAAAAATTGCTAAAAACCTAAATATACCACTTACCACTATTAGGGCAATAATTAAGAATTTCAAAACCAGTGGAACAATGGTAAATCTGCCTGGTAGAGGACACAAGTGCATCTTGCCCCCAAGCACAGTGAGGAAGATGGTTCAGGAGGCAAAGAAGAATCCAAGGGTCACAGTTGAGAATTACAGAACTTGGTTGCATCTTGGGGTCACCAAGTCTCCAAATCTACAATTAGACGCCACCTCTATGCCAATAGCCTATTTGAAAGGGTTGCCAGAAAAAAAGCCTTTATTGAGAGCAACCAACAAATGTAAGCGCCTGGAGTTTGTTAAACGGCATTGGCACTTGGATTGGAACCGGGTGCTGTGGTCAGATGAGACGAAAATAGAGCTCTTTGGCCACGCACACCAGCAGTGGGTTTGGCGTCGAAAGAAGGATACGTATGCAGAAAAGAACCTCATACCTACTGTAAAATGTGGTGGTGGATCTTTGATGTTATGGGGCTGTTTTGCTTCCACTGGTCCTGGGGCCCTTGTTAAGGTCAAGGGCATCATGAACTCTACCAAGTACCAGGACATTTTAGCCAAAAACCTGGTTGCCTCAACCAGGAGGCTGAAACTTGGTCGCAAGTGGATCTTCTAGCAAGACGATGAAAAAATGGTTAATTGACCACAAAATCAACATTTTGCAATGGCCATCTCAGTCTCCGGACATGAATCCCATTGAAAACCTGTGGTTTGAATTGAAGAAGGCAGTCCATAAGCGCAGACCGAAGGATATCAAGGATCTGGAAAGATTCTGTGTGGAGGAATGTTCTAAGATCCCTTCCAATGTGTTCTTCAATCCAATAATTTTGAAGGTGCCTGTATATACATGCAGTGGTTTGCAGAAGTATTCACCCCCTACCAATAATGTCACATTTTGTTGAATTACAAATAATGTTATGCACAGTTTTTCAAACTAACTTTTTTTTTTAATTTTTATTCAAAGCTGTGGTGGTTAAACTGAGCACTGTTACATGAGGAGGAGTTTAAATGTCAACAAAACTTGCAAAGAAAATGTACAAAATGAGATTTACTGGTTGCATAGGTATTCATCCTCTTAAGTCAGTACTTGGTAGAAGCACCTTTTGCAGCAATTACTGAGTCTTTTTGGAAAGGTCTGTACTAGCTTTGCACAGTAGGATGGTGATATTTTTGCCCATTCTTCACAGGAAAATTGCTCCAGTTCTGGTAAGTTTGTTGGGGATCGTCAATGGAATGCAATCTTCAAGTCTCGCCATACATTTTTCATTGGATTCAAGTCAAGACTGACTGGGCCACTAAAGAACATTAATTATCTTGTTCATCCTCTCCAGTGTGCTTGTCTGGCTGCTCAGTTTGGGAGGGCGACCT
Organism: Polyodon spathula; assembly: GCF_017654505.1. Lineage (NCBI taxonomy): Eukaryota > Metazoa > Chordata > Actinopteri > Acipenseriformes > Polyodontidae > Polyodon > Polyodon spathula. The sequence goes on along the minus strand of NC_054540.1, from coordinate 32,570,649 downwards.
GATCTGGGTAGTGTGTGGGTGGTAATGTCTCTTCTACTTCTTAATGATGGACTTCACTGCTGAGAGGGATAATCAGAGCCTTTTCAAATTAACTTGTACCCTATTCCTGCTCTTTGCCTCTACCACTTGATCCCTGACTTCTTTCAAAAGCTCCTTGGTCTTCATGCTTGCTTTGTTGGATCACTTCCACTTGCAGCTTGAAAGTCTTTATATACCTGAGGGAAATTATCTACAAGTTAAACCACTTTGAGTACACACAGGCTGAAACCATTTCACTTTCAAACAAATCATTTGCACCTGAACTTAGGGTTGCAGTAGCAAAGAGATTGAATACTTGTGCAACTGAGATTAATTTGTATTTCTCTGTATATCTTTCTTGTTTATATTTAGAATTTTCGGTTTTAACCAATAAAACACCCCCGATACAAAATAAATGAAATTGGTGGATAGCCAGTATACACCGGAAAACATTTGGAAAAACTGTGGAAATGGTTAATTAATTCATGTTGGCTTTACCCTTTTTCTATTAAAAAAATAAAACCTACTACAAAATTAATAATAAATATATTTCCCGGTGCTGCTGGGCAATGTCCTGCCTTCCTGACTTGCATCTATCATTGATTCGTTCTGAATACTTTAAACCCGACCCAACTACTGAGTGACAGCACATTCCTACATTTCTATTGGAGACTGCTTGCAAGATTTAAAACAAGATTACAATCAGCATGGAGGCTTGTTAGCAGGATTTAAAGCTGTAGTACAGTTAAGAAGATTTAAAACAGAATTGTGGCGAAATGTACAAAAATGCCTAAACCCAAAAACCTCAGAAGAATATGCCCGTGACCATAGGGATTTCTTTGTGGAAGACAGCAAAGGAAAGAAGGTACAATTTAAGTTTGCAAGTACTGTCGAGTTACAACTGTACATATTTTGACAAAAAATAACGCTCAAGCATTTTGAAAAGTAACCAAAGTTACCAAAAATATTTTCATACAGTATATCAGGAACGAAAGCCCTGAAAGAAAATTATTTACATAAAACTCGAAAATAGCTAAAAGTAAGCACGACAAATACAATTAATAAAACCCAAATGAAACAGAAGCCCTATTTATATTCTATATGCATTTTTTTTACTTTGTCAATGTAGAGTAGTTTGTGTAGATTCTACATGTAAAGTCTCATTTGAAAGCGTCGTGGAGTACGCTCAGGTGCCAATATATATATATATATATATATATATATATATATATATATATATATATATATATATATATATATATATACATACACACACACACACACACACACACAGTGGCTTGCAAAAGTATTCAGACTCCTGACCAATTCTCTCATATTACTGAATTACAAATGGTACATTGAAATTTCGTTCTGTTCGATATTTTATTTTAAAACACTTAAACTCAAAATCAATTATTGTAAGGTGACATTGGTTTTATGTTGGGAAATATTTTTAAGAAAAATAAAAAACTGAAATATCTTGCTTGCATAAGTGTTCAACCCACACACATTAATATTTGGTAGAGCCACCTTTCACTGCAATAACAGCTTTAAGTCTTTTGGGGCAAGTATGTACCAGCTTTGCACACAGTGTCAGAGTGATTTTGGCCCATTCTTCTTGGCAGATTTGCTCCAGGTTGTTCAGGTTGGTTGGACGATGCTTGTGGACTGCAATTTTCAAATAGTGCCACAGATTCTCAATGGGATTGAGATCAGGACTTTGACTGGGCCACTGTAGGACATTCACCTTTTTGTTCTTGAGCCACTCCAATGTTGCTTTGGCCTTGTGCTTGAGATCATTGTCCTGCTGAAAGGTGAATTTCCTCCCAAGCTTCAGTTTTTTTAGCGGACTGAAGCAGATTCTCTTGCAGTATTTTCCTGTATTTTGCTCCATCCATTCTTCCTTCAATTGTAACAAGATGCCCAGTCCCTGCTGATGAGAAGCATCCCCACAGCATGATGCTGCCACCACTGTACTTCACTGTAGGGATGGTGTGTCTTGAGGCATGGGCAGTGTTAGGTTTGCGCCACACATAGCGCTTTGAGTTTTGGCCAAAAAGCTCTATCTTGGTCTCATCTGACCACAAAACCTTTTCCCACATCACAGCTGGGTCACTCTCATGCTTTCTGGCAAACTCCAGACGTGCTTTCAGATGGTACTTTTTGAGTAACGGCTTCTTTCTTGCCATCCTCTCATACAGGCCAGTGTTATGCAGAGCTCTTGATATGGTTGACTGGTGCACCATTACTGAACTCTGTAGCTCCTTCAAAGTGATTGTTGGCCTCTCTGTGGCTTCTCTCACAAGTCTCCTTCTTGTTTGAGAGCTGAGTTTTGAGGGACAGCCTTTTCTTGGCAGTACCTGGGTGGTGTGATGCAGCTTCCACTTCCTGATTTATTGATCCAACTGTGCTCACTGGGATATCCAAACACTTGGATATTATTTTATACCCTTTCCCTAATCTATGCATTTGTATTCCTTTATCTCTAACTTCTGTAGAATGCTCTTTGGTCTTCATTTTCCTTCAGATTCACAGCCTTACCAATGATCCTTCAACAGTGGGGTTTTTATCCAGAAAATGTGACAGCAACTTTAATGGTTCACAGGTGGAGGCCAATGATTAGGTAATTGTGTCCTCGTTTGGGCAATTTCTTTCATCGTTGCAAACTGGGAGCTTCCACAGCACGGGGGTTGAATACTTTTTTTTTTTTTTTTAAATATTTCCCAACATAAAACCAATGTCACCTTATAATAACTGATTCTGAGTTTCAGTGTTTAAAAATAAAATATCGAACAGAACGAAATTTCAATGTACCATTTGTAATTCAGTAATATGAGAGAATTGGTCAGGGGTCTGAATACTTTTGCAAGCCACTATATAGTAGTTCTGTAATTGCATGTTAGTTCTGTCTCAATTCTTAGAATTCATGGTGCCCTTTAATATCAACGGTACCTTTGAATCTAAACTCGTGTTAAACCAAAATCCATTGCAAAACATAATGTAAAAATGTATTTAAGAAAGGTCTTCATCCCACAAACGTGCTGTCATTATAATGGCAGTAATGCCCTTGGCAGGATTGTAAGCTGAGTTTGGTTTATAACAGCAGTATTTAATACCCTTGTAATACCCACCAGTGTTTAAAACAGCAGGGACAGGAATCGCAGTGTTATGCACCTGCTGTATTACACCAGTGTTTAAAATCATTTCCTGTGCACAACAGCACCCACAACCTCTTGTAATAGAACAATGGAACACTGCCCAGATTCCCTTCTCAAAACCCCTTAATCATTTGTTACCTTATTAGTAATAATTTTTAAAATTATGCATTCATCCAATACCTACACGCACGTACGTCTGAGATGTCCTACCATTTCAGAAGTTTTTTTAAAAATACTTAGGAATGGCCCCTAATAAGAAGGTGAATTGATTTGAAAGCTTAGGTTAGCACTCCTTAAAAGAGTGTCGGTGATAATGCTGCTTGTGCTAATAAGAGGTATGTAATTGATTTTAAAGCAAGACCAAAATCAGTAAAAAAAAATAAATAAATAAAAACTCTTTTTTTTTTTTTTTTTTTTTTTTTTTTTTAATCCTGAAAACATTGCAAGAAATACCTACGGAACTGTTTTATTTATTTATTTTTAATTATGATGTTTTTTTTTTTATTTTATGTTTAAGGAAAAAAAAGTTTATCTTCATTTTTGGAAACAGATATTCCTGTATGATACTTCAAGTCTTGTTAAAACACAGTAAATAAATAAATAAATACATAAATAAATACAATGGAGTGATTTCCATTCCAAGGCTTGTCTTCCAGACTCGGAGTTGTTCACAAAGGCTTGTCAGCACAGGAGTTTAAAGCAGCAGCAGCAGCAGAGTGCTGTTTGTACTCTGCGAGAATGTCTCTCAGATTCAGTGGCAGTGCTGAGTGATGGGTGACACTCCTCTCTGTCACAGGTATTTATATCAGAATTTGGCTGCAGGAAATGTGTGCTAGTTGGATTGTTCTAACATTTCCAACTAAACTTGTATTCTTCTGGGGAAACAGTGCACCTGACTTTTTCTCAAAACACTTTTCCACATGAAAATGAAAGTGACGGTATCTATCTATCTGGCTATATATATAAATATAAAGCAATTCTATGAAGCTAGCTTGTGAGCTCATATCTAGTTTTCTTGCAGTGGTTCCTATAGTTCTGTCAGTCTTCAGAGTGCTCTGTTGAAGCTCCTGATCTCAAAATGTCGCACTTTTAAAATAGGAACATAAGAGCATTTATGAATGAGAGGAGGCCATTCGGCCCATCGGAGCTTACCTAGTTCCTAGCAGCTGCTTGTTGGGCCTTGGAAAATCCCAGTGATTCTGTATCAACAACATGACTAGGTACTGTAATCCATTCAAACTCTGTCCATCTCTGAACCAGCTCTGTCCTCTGGTCCTGGTTTCTGCGTTGCACTTAAAGTATTGGTTAGAGCCAACTCCTTTTTAAAATGTTAATTTATCCCCCCTAATTCTACTTTGTTCTAGTCTATGTACATTCACTTCCCTCTTCACAGGTCATTGCTTTAACCCTGGGATTAGTCTGTTTGCTCTCCAGGGCTTTCTCTTTGGTACTTTGGTGACCGGAAATGGACACAATCAAATGCAACAGAGCTGCCATTAGAGCTGAAATCTTGGTATTGCCATACAAACCCCAGTCACATCTGGAAATGCCAAAGCAGAGCTTTCATTAATACCACGGAACAGCAGAGCAGCCTGATATCAAAATGGGACATGCAGTGTGGAGGTTGGGTTGAGAGACAGATAGGTTCCTGCTTATATCCCTCTATTTAGATTTACTCAATTACATGTGTTAAGCATGTCCTGACCAAGTTGCTCCACAATATAAGAGCAATTGGCTTACAGTTTTAGTTAACTGACTCCCTATTGTGTAGCGTCCTTCAGATGAGACGTAAAACCAAGGTCCTATTGTAAGTGACTGGCTGCAGCCGTTGTAGTTCACCCCTTGTAAGTTACTTTGGATAAAAGCATCTGCTAAGTGAGTAATTTAATAATTAATAACAATAATAGTAATTTCACCCATTCCAGGTTTCAAAGCACCAGTGTCTAGGTAACAAACTCAAGCTTGTCTTATAAAAACAGGAGTAGATCAGACAGCTAAGCAATGGCAGTCTTATTCTCGTCTCTGCAGTACTCTCTTCGTTCTCTCTTAACCTTCATCATTGTGTCGTCTTTCTTTCTCATATTCTCACAGTGTTTGTTTGGCTCAAGGCATTCATATCTCTGTATTGCTTGGTTTGTTTCAGGTACAAGCATTTCTTACGGGACCTGACGGAGAACACAACCCCGGACAAAGTAGAGTTTCAGCAGCTTGCAAGTAAGAGCCGGCCGGCCGCGGTAACATCTGATACCATGCATGACTGCCTTGCTGAAGCAGTCTGAGCAGCACACAGCTTTAGCACATCTTAAACACGCACTGACATCCCAGTGTACACCAGTCCAAACCCACAGAGATATTCTGAGACTCCTGAATATATCATCAGCTACAATGCAGGTGTATCCAGGAGAACTTGGGTTAGTTAAGTTGTGAGGAAGCTAATTGATTTGGTGTCTGCAAACGAGTTCACACAGTAACAACTGCTATGTTAGTAAGGTCCTATTAATTGATTCCAACATTCACACATAGTGTAAACATTTATCATTATACACAACAAACATGGCATCGAGTTTTAGACAGAAATCGGTTACCTAATGTTCTGGGAAATCGCTCGGGTACGGAGAGGTCTGTCATCAGAATATATTTCAGGTAGCTTGTCTCAAGCTCCTGTCTTACCTACCTAACTGCATGCGTGTGAAGCTGAATTTTGTGATCTCTGCTTCCACATGTTTACCTAACAACATCGAACACTATCAATTTCTTGGCATGAGTTACAGCTGTGGCCAAAGTTTTGCATCACCCTATAGAATTAACACATTTTGTTTCATAAAGTCGAGTGAAACCTGCATAATGTTACATTAACATATTCAATTGCATGCCACTTTGTAGTTTTCCATATACTTAAGGAAAAACTGACAATAATTGAATAATGTGGTGTAACATTTTGAAATATAACATGAAATAATGTACTACTATTATGGCTTCTGGTAGACTTTTGCAGTTTCTTTGATTGCATGATGTTAAATAAAAGATCTAAATTATATTTATATAGGTGTTTTTTTGTTGTTGTTGTTGTTGTTGTTGTTGTTGTTGTTGTTTTTTTTTCTCAGTCGGGAAGTTTTAGGTGATGCAAAACGTTTGGCCATAGCTGTATATGACAGTTTTGGATTGGTTAATTAATTTTGCAAAGATGCTGTTATCCCCTGAAAGAAAGGAAAATGCTCTATAAGAGCGCTTGTCTCACCCAGTCTAGCGTGATTGAGAGTTGCAGTGTTCTTTCACTCCTGTTATTGAAATGCTATTATTACCACAAAGGGAATGCTGAATCTGACGAGTTTACTACTAGGGATGGGTCGATATACAGTTTTTTGGTTTACCGCGGTTTAGGTTCATTACAGTATTAATACCGTTCCTTTTATTTTAAAACACAATTATCGTAATTCGGTTATACAACGGTTGACGCATTTTTCAACTGCAAACACGCTTCTTCTAAATCAAGCGATGGTACTTGCAGCATTAGCAAAGTGTATGAGGAATATCTTTTTGTGAACTATACTGTATTTTGATAATGGTTTTGAAGGAAACTGTCAAAGACACAGAATGCACGTTTCAATTGCTGTGTTCTGTTACCCAGAGCTTGCTGCGCCCGCTGCTCTTGGCTGCTCTCTTTCTAACGTCACATGCAGCTTTTAGAGAAACGCCTTCTCCAAACCTTGCAGCATAGCATACATTTCAATGTCCTATATTTACATTTGTTTGGATTATCAACAGTCATTTTAATGTAATAAATTAACATTAACTTTATTGTAAAATTTTACATCACTTATCACAGATTTAGTACAGTGTATAAATAATTGATTTATTTAATATAGCGTTGTCAAGGCTGTTCACGGGTTCATTGTATAATGATAAAATGTCATTCGCCTCCGCTAACAAGGCGGCAGCAGTAGTTTTAGTGGTTATTTGCATTACGATTAGCAGGTCACTTGTGACAGTTGCATCGTCCCTTTGGTTCACAGACGCAGCGAGTCGCCAGCAGTAACATTTCAAAGCTACGCTGGGCGATGCAGAATCTGCCCAGATTTCTGTGGGTGGGGTTGAGTGACGTCTACAGCGCACCTCCGAGATTCTGTGCAGAACTGCAGAAATCTGCGCTATGAGAACACGACCAATGTCACAAATAAAACTAGCACAGACCCGTAACTGCAGCATGATAGTCTACTTATTATCAACGTAGTTTTGTTCAAACAAGTTGTAACAGTATTCCAATTTTCTTAGGTAAGTGAAGAAATCTTTTTTTTTTTTTTTTTTTTTTTTTTTTTTTTTAAAACTCCGCTTGTAATAATCATTGGAAGCTTACTTGTGCAATGTCGTAAATGTAAATCCAATAACACGTTTTAGTGTTAAAATATATATATATATATATATATATATATATATATATATATATATATATATATATATATATATTACTATACATATTTTATTTATCTGTTCTTAAATGATAACCTATTGGACATGTTTGGGTTTTAAGCAAAATGTCGATCATTTCCCAATTCTATTTGCGATCAACTAAACAAAGTACTTATTTATATTTATACATTAAAATGTTTTAACAAACTGCAGCACCACGTCATTGGGATGTGGGAGTCGAGCTTTACAGGGATCTAGATCCAGAAGTTATTAATTAGGACTTGACCATGGGACATCACGCTTAGAAAAGAAATCAACAGAAGCTTGTCAATGACTAATTTCTTATTTCAATGTCAAATAAACAACAAATCCTACATAAGCACAGACTTACACAAGGAATTATTTGTGTATTAATTAAAAGTATGCTTCTCGCCTGCTCCATTCACTTGTAAATTAAAACAGCTGGATAATTTAATTCTTCAAAATGGGAGATGCGTTCGAAACGCGACCCCTTTTTAGAAGAAGGATTGTATTTAGGGTTTGAACTTTTTGGTTTTTATTTTCCAAATCTCTACCTAATGAAAATTAAGCAAAACCGAATCAGGCTCAATCGAGACAATAAGGTAAAAACAAGTGATATTGTTTTGTGATTAACAGCTTTTGACTGAGTTTAATTAGGAAACAGAATCATCTCGAAATAAGTTTAAAAGGATGTCATGTGATCAAAAATAAAACCCGAAAACTTCAAGCCCTAATTAGATTTTTTATATTTGTTTTTGGTCATATTCTTTCAGAGTGAAGTTGTTCTTATAATTGTACCTGCAGCCGCTTGTACAATGCTAATGCAGTTGTTTTTTTTTCAGTGCGTCTCGTAATGATTTGTTTTAGTGTGCTTCACGTCGTTGCCATTATGTTAAGTGTTTTAATTACTGTGCTTCAGAGTCGTTCTAATTTACATGCTAATCAATCATGAATGTCCACTTTGCCATGCAGTACCACCCCAAACTGACATCCCTTTTATTGCCTCCAGTCCGGGCCCATTCAGGGCTAATTAAAAACATTAACTTAAAAGCATTTAAATTGTCCTATTAAATTCAAACTCAACAACCACAAGTACTGTCAAAAAAGAAAGTGGAAAACTGTTCACACTAAACTTTTTTTTAAAGTTAAGTCATTTTAGCATCGGTGCTCATGAAAGTAAAGACAGTAGAAATGGCTACAGTCAGTAGAGTCTCCAGAGTGTCTCATTGTGTTTTAACTGTGTGATTGAACGGCAGGGGCGGTAAAGGCAGTGTCCGCAGTGTCTCAGCACATCCAGGACCGCGCTCACAGTCACCGCAACCAACTGCACATGCTGCGGGTGCAGAAGTCCCTGAAAGGACGAAAGACCAAGGTGCTGGCTCCAGGTTAGTTCTTGTGATCAATGATTCCTTTCAACTCAGCAGAAATAAAACGAATGAAAGAATGAAAAAAGCCTGTGGTAATTAGCAGAACCAAAGAACTATATATGAAACTAACTCTGCCTATAATTAGAGGTCTCTCTCTCTCTCTCTCTCTCTCTCTCTCTCTCTCTCTCTCTCTCTCTCTCTCTTCTCTCTCTCTCTGCTTCTTTCCCTTTGTTTATCTCCTGAGAAATGCCCACATGTGTACAACACAGAGAAACCTAGTCATGAAAGAAGCGTCCTGTCAAGCTCCCGGAGGACCAATTAATGGCAGTGGAAATCTAGTGGGCAGGCAGATGAAAAGCACCCAGGGAGAGGGGGGGACTGTGAGTGCGAGGGGAGGATGAATACTCAACTAGCACCAGGCACATTGCTGCTGCTTCTTTTTTGTCTGATGTTGATAGGAACTTTAAGTATCCCAATTCTTTGGGCTTCTTGCATCTCTGGGTTCTTCTTCATCTTTTCCCTTCTCTCATCCAGTAACTTAGGACTTTCACTACTTGTTTTTCTGAGCCTCCATTCCTAATATGTACACAAGAATCCAGCCCTTTATAGCTAGCTAGATAGATAGATAGATAACCTTTAAACTCTTGAAAAATAAATATCTTTCTCAAGATCAATCCCTTATTGACGTGTCTGTCTGTCTGCCTGCCTGCCACATATTTGGGTCACTGAGTATAGCAGAGTTTTGTTTTCTTCTGAGAAACCGTGGTAATGATGAATATATAGATACTCTCGCCCCCTAATATGTCCTGGTTTGTGCTGCTTTGTGATGTGGCATTTGTTGCCTCTTAAAACTTCTCAGATCTTTTGCTTACGGGGATCTATGCATAGATAATAATCACCCACTCGGATACTGTGCTTTGTAATGAAATGGCATCTCAGCCAATTGAATAAAGGACTGGATGAGAACCGATGACCTCACAATAAAGGGCTGGACGAGAACCGATGACCTCACGATTCAGAGTTGAGCTCACCATTGAGGGGACGTATGCAGGTGTGTGTATTACACTATGTAACACAATTCTTGTTCCTGGGTAGTAAGTGTTATTTCCTAATTGCTTATGCCTCAAAAGTATAGAAAATGGCTATTATTCCCCACAAACTTTGCTTTTGTGACCAGGACAGGTAAATTTCAAAATATCACTATTTCCAATGAGAAAACGGGCACTTTTGTGTCTTTTCGTTCACATAAAGTCAGAAAAAAACAAAATATGAATCCAAATTAACATGTATTTATACTAAAGTAATACAAAAACGACTACAAAAGATTTAGAAGTGAGTAATTTTTCGGGATTTACGATTATACTGTAAATCACTTTCACGAATCAGCCCCCAAATGTAGTCTCCCATCATGTTCTCGTTATACTGTCCTTGGTAGCGGCGTTCAAAGTCCAGTATATCCTGGTGGAAGCGCTCGCCTTGCTCCTCTGAGTACGCTCCCATGTTCTCCTTGAATTTATCAAGATGAGCATCAAGGATATAGACTTTGAGGCACATCCTACAGCCCATTGTGCCGTAGTTCTTCACCAGAGTCTCAACCAGCTCCACATAGTTTTCGGCCTTGTGATTGCCCAGGAAGCCCCGAACCACTGTGACAAAGCTGTGCCAAGCCGCTTTCTCCTTACTAGTGAGCTTCTTGGGGAATCAATTGCACTCCGGGATCTTATTTATCTGTGGTCCGACAAAGACACCGGCTTTGACCTTTTCCTCAGACAGCTTAGGGAAGTCTTGAAGGTACTTGAAGGCTGTCGACTCCTCATCTAGTGCTCTTACAAATTGTTTCATAAGGCCCAATTTGATGTGCAGTGGTGGCATCAGCACCTTCCGGGGGTCCACCAGTGGCTCCGACTTGACGTTGTTCCTCCCCACAGAGAACTCGGTCCGCCGTGGCCAGTCCCGCCTGTGGTAGTGCGCCTTGGTAACCCTGCTGTCCCAAAGGCAAAGATAGCAGGGAAACTTGGTAAAACCACCTTGGAGACCCATCAGGAATGCCACCATTGCAGCCCCTTGATGCCATCTCAGAAAAATGCAGATATGTATCCACTTAGGCAGCTGGAACTAAACTGAACTGGTGGGCTTAAGGCCCCTGTATTTATACTACTATTTATATTACTGGAAAGTTCTAGAAAGTTCTAGAATTTACTTCAAGTTTACTCAGCATTGAATCTATCTAGAATGTTCTGGTAGATAGGTAAATTTCAAAATATCACTGTCCTGGTCACAAAAGCAAAGTTTGTGGGGAATAATAGACATTTTCTATACTTTTGAGGCACAAGCAATTAGGAAATAACACTTACTACCCAGGAACCAAAAAAAAAAAATTTGTTACACAGTGTTATTAACTCATCAGCCACTAGGAGATTCATTACATTCTCCCCCCACTTATTCAAAGCCTGTCTTCGAGTGGAAACACAATCTGCATCAATCAAACCCCACTGCTTGTTTGTGACATATCCTTTTTTTAAAAATAGGCAAATTATTTAAATAAGCAAGACATCTTACATATGCAGTTCTCCAAATGCTATCTGTTAACTACCAATGCAGAACAGGAAATATGCTTGTATAGCAGTTTCATCCACTCCAGGTTTTATTTCAAGCTTGATTAGCTACGGTGTATCGGTAACAAGCTTAGGTGAGTCTTGTTAAACTCATAGTAAAACCAGGAATGGATCAGACTGTTTTGCAGTGGGAGTCTTGTTTCCGTCCCTGCCAGGCAAGATGGATTGGACACCCTTGGAGCATGTTATTAGTATGTATGCATGTTATTAGTATGTATGCAGACAGACAGTGTCTGTATAACTTATTATCACAACAGTGTCTCTCAATGTAGTATTATCTCCTTCATTCTGTTTTTGGATTAGTTTAGCAGTGATGAATACATGTTTCTCAAAGGTGCTTCCTTGTGTTGGCTGGGCTCGAGAGATTAAAGGGTTTTGCAAACGTGCACCCCAAATATTTGTCCTGCAAAAGTTACAGGAAAGAAGTTGCTTTTGGCTTCGTTTCCACTGCCTGTCCCCCGGTACAACTGAGCTGGCCAGTCTGGGTGAGGTGTAGATGGAGGGTGTTTCCGCTCAGCTATACCTCAGACAGCACAGTTTCTTATCTAATACCCAACGGGGCCACACTGTGCAGTGTGGAAGTATGGCATTGAAAGGCGTGTGCTAAAGAGACAAACTGCTTTGAAAAATGGTGTTGAAAACAAACCTGACAAAGTTGTTGCTTCATGGAGTGCAGAAGAAATTCCAGCTGTCCTCAACCTTTGGGTGGAACGCCACATTCAAGAGCAGCTGTCTGGCTCAGTTCGAAATTTTAAAGCGTTCGACAAAATCACGGAAATACTGCAGCAGCAGAGGATCGATCACACTGCTATTCAGTGTCGATAAATGAATATAAGGTTGAAGATAATAACGCAGCCTTTTACCGCCTCACGACTACTTCCTGTGTCAACGATACCTGACAAAATTCCACTGGAATGCAGGCAGCCATCCTTAACTACACCTCACCCAGACCGGCCAGCTCAACTGTACCTGGGGACAGGCAGTGTAAACGAGTCACTAGTGTTTCTCGTTTAGTTCTTACTGACTTCACAGAAAGACTTCATCTAGGTTAACTGCATAAAATCATTTCAGTGTTGTGCACTGAAACAGAAATGTGCGTTGATATACATGTCAGTACATTTAATAAGACTCTATAAGAAGATATACTAGGCTATAGTTTTACGTGGAGTTATCTTTCCTAAACGACATGTGCGGTCTGTGGTGTGGAGTGGATGTTCTGAGTGACATTTACTAGGCCTGTTTCCCTATAGTTTTTTGTTTTGAGGAATACATTGAAACTGCAGACAGCAAGGAAACAACTCGAAGCAGGAGGGAGCAGGTTTTTTTTTTTTTACAGTAACAGTAATACTCAGCAGATTCTGTTTTTATAATTTCTTACAGAACATTTTTTTCAGGGTTTTTTTGTTTTGCACCCCCCCCCCCCCTTTTTGCTCTCCTTTGTGGTTGTTGGTACAGACCGGCACACGTCCTCCAGTACACCGTCTTTGTAGTGCAACCTTTTCCACCAACCTCACCCCCCACTACTCCACACTCTTTGAAGAGCAGCCGCAGAGCTTTTTGAAGCACAGAGTTGAAAGTGTTTGACATGGAAAGGGGAGCTTGAAAGTCCTGCTCTTTGAACCTTTTCTTTTCAAATCCCTGCCGACGGCGCTGGCACGACAATAACGGTGGAGCTGAAGAGCCGCGAGTTACAAAAGGATCGAGGTGCTGGAGAGAGCCACTGTCCTGCGCATTCCTTTAATAACACATCACGCTTTTTAACTTGTGTTTTATGCCTCAAACACGACTAGGTGGTGATTGATTGTTTATTAAAGGGTAAATACCTTCAAATGACATTGTATTAAATGGAGTGCGTTTTTTGTTACTGTGCTTTCACCTAAGTGCAGGAGGTGCTCCTTATAGTCTAAGTGCCAGCCATAGACTTCTGTAATGTAGGCTAGATCAGTCAAAGTGTCTATAGAATTAAGAGTCAGTGCCATCTAGTGATCTGCCATGTTAATGTGTTTTCTTTAAATTTGCTGGTAATACCCTGCTGTGCATTAGATAGGACAGGTGGTTATTAATATAAAAAGAGTTTAGATGATCTAGCCTAAGTTATACATTTCTATGGCTGGTTACTAGAATCGAAGAACTACTACCGAACTCACTTTATAAAAGAATTTGAAGAAACTGTCGTTTTGAATTGAATTACTCCTTCACAACCCCCCTGTAAAGGAAGATAAGATATTTTTTGTAAATCTGTCACCACCACAGCTGCTTCAAGCACTAATTATTATTACCAGCTATCTCATGAACCATTTGAGATGCTGACTTAATATTTTCATCATTATAGGAACTGTTTGATCAATGTAAATAATACATTAGAAATATCAATACCATTGCAGGGACTTTTATTTGACTCTATGGTTATGTCAGTAATAAAGACTAATGACTTTTAGAAACTGTCTCAACCTTGCTGCACAGCTGTGTGCTATGATTCTGTTAGTTTAATAATTGTTGTCTTCCAATTAAAAAGGTTTATTTTCCCATTAGTTTAAACAATGTTTTTCTACTCCTGTTTTACAAACCATTCAATCAGAGGGGCCATTCCCATTACAAGAAGCCCTTATGGATTCTTGTTATAATTCACAGAAACACCCATGTCTAGCAGCACTGACAGATTTAGTGTCTGTCTGTGTGACTGTGCAGTGCACAAGTTAATAGGAGAGTGGAGAGCAGCAGGCCGTTCTGTAACTGCAGTCCGATGCACTATGAAACCAAGTGTGCCGTCTAAAGTTGGACAGATTATCAAGTTTGTCGATAATGCAGTGTTTTTGATGACAGAGCTGAATGTCACCTCAGGAAATAAGAGATAAGAGTTAACGATGACAGACTTGGACGCTTTATAATTAAATTCAGTAACTGTGCGTTCAGCAGTGCTTTAACAAAAGGAAAAGGAAATACTTAACAACCAGTAAATCCTGTGTAAACTACATTTATCCAGGAGACTGCAAAGGTTTAAACGTCAGGTTAAGTACATTTTAAAACAAAAACATTGTTAATGGCAGAGACCTGTATACAGGACTGCAGTGTTAAATGAATTCAGGAACATTTAGTTGGTCTCTTAGCAGCAAGGTTAGTGTATTACTGCAGGGCTGGCAATACAACTCCTATTGCATGGCAGTTACACCCATTCCAGGTTTTACTACAAGCTTGATTAGCCACAGTGTATATGTAACAAGCTCAGGTGTGTGTTATTAAACTCTTAGCAAAACCTGCCATGCGCAAACTGCCATTCAATCGGAGTCTTTGATGACATTGTACCTGCAGTGCATTCCTCCCTCTCTCTCGCTTCCTCTTTCTCCCCAGGCCGATGGTACATCAGGGAGGGCTGGCTCAGTGTTGTGGCCCCCAAGGGCGAGGAGGTCAAGCCAAAGATGTTCTTCTTGTTTTCTGACGTGCTGCTCATGACGAAACCCTGCCACCCGCTGCACCCCACCAACTCGGACAAGTTTGAGTGCCAGTCTCTGTACCCGCTGGGGGAGTGTATCGTGGACAAAGTGTTCGGGCACACCAGGAGCCAGGGTGGGCTGATCAGTGTAAGTCTGTTTGATTTCTAGCTCTTTATAACAAACACAAAACGCTGAGAGACAAAAACAATGCTACCGTCAAAAACCGATTTACACAAATACAGGAATCGCAATTCAACGAGCCACTGTTGGGGTGCCAGTGCTGGTAGCCCTGTCACGGTATAGGTAAGGAGTAGGAATAAGACTCCTATTGCATAGCAGTGTCCCCCATTCCAGGTTTTACTACCAACTTGAGTAGCCCCAATGTATAGGTAACAAGCTCAGGTGTGTCTTATTAAACTCGTAATAAAACCAAGAATCAAACTGCTATGCATTGGAGTATTTCATTATTTTGATGTATTGTATATGCATGTTATGTAGTAAACTGCAACTGCTGAGCATGTGCTATTGTATTCAATGCAATATGTACAGTATATATAGAGCCCTGTGAAATTTTTTTTTTTTAAATAATTTTTCAGTTTACAAATTTACAAACTCAAATAGATGTATATCAGTAATAGTATACTATACATCATGTTTTAACTACATACATATTTTTATTAAACATTATCAGATTTTTTAAAAATATTTTGACATAAACAGACCTCGCACAGAATTTTTTTTTTTTAATTACTATAATTTCTCATTAGCGGCAGCAACGGTAATGCACAGTCAGTCCTGCACTCTTTTTTTAATTAATTTACAGTAAATACTGCCCATGCACTCTATAAAAATACAATAAGGTAAAATAAAAAAATATATATTTACACTGCCCTACTATTGTGGGACTGTCATAATAATTGAACATACAGCAATCTACGTATTAAAAAAAACCGTAGGATTTATATACAACAAGATGGGGTTTCTCACTACGGTGTTTAAACACTAAGCAAAGCAGCTTTATTCATTAAAAACCAAAACAGCTTTTGCTCCAGTGCAAAGTTTGCACCACTTGAAATAAAACAAAGAATTAGAATACTAATATAAAATACAGATGAACCCGTTTTATATCACCTCGCTTAATGTCATACCCCGTTGCCATGCACCATAGGTTCTTTGAGAAATTACCTATCTTAATATTATCTCTCAAACCCACTTACTGTCACGTTTTGTGCAGCCTGTCAAATGCTGCGTGGCTGGGCTTTACTAAGTAACCACAGGATAGAATTAATTTCCAGCGCAACTAACAACCAATAATCATCTCGACTGATAAACTGACATTTTGCGCAGCCTGTCAAATGCTGCATGTGCGGTCTTAACGGGATACAGTTCAGTTATAAAACAGCAACGTCACCAAATTTTAACAGTCAGTCTTAACAAATGCACACAAAAAAACACCACGTACTGGTAGCTCTCATCAGTCAACAATTCATGCCTTTTTTAGATAATGACACAAACTGTTTCGTTCCAGTTAATGATACATGATGTATGTATCCTGTAGTAAACTATATGCATTTGTTTAAATGTAAAGAACGACTACATGTAGAGTATTAAAACACTGCTCTTTCATTCACCATTAGTTTTCTTTCTTTTTTTCTCACACTCATAATGTGCTGTCATAGGCACGTGAAACTGTTTATGTCATGACCCGCTTTATATCATGAATTATGCCTACATGGCAATCATGATATAGAGCAGGTTCATCAATATAAGCAAACAAGCCATATTTTCCCCAAAAGGAATAAACAACGGTATCTTTCGACTCCCATTCTAGCCGACAGTTGCAAGATCTGCACATCATTTTGTCAACATCAGCTGCATACATCCCCGCATGCTCAGATTCTTTGCAGCGTTGTTTAATTGTTATGCATTTTAGAAACAGAGGTCTCTTCTCTTCCATCTCAATTTTAATATCCAAACGACTCGCTTCTGCTTTATAATGCTTTTTCATGTCTGCCATTTATAATAGTTGTTGTACTGCTTGTTTTTTATTCAAAATTAAGTTCCCTGTTTTATCGGTGTTACCAACAGTGTCCTGTAGGTGGTGCTACAGAACAGCTTCTTTATAGGAAGGAAAGAAAATACAGAAAATATCCCTGATTTATGTAATAGTTGCACAAGTGAAAGAGACCTGTCACCATGAGGTCTATCATGCAATTATTTGCCTTGCTTTTCTCTTGATCCTTTTTGATATCAAAGCACTTTGATTCCATTTTCCTTAGATTCCTAGAAAGGCCTTATCTGTGCAGTGCATTGTGGGATTGTAGTCCTGGGCAAGGTGTAACCTCTGATAAAGCTCGACAAAGAAATGCATATCCCAGTTTCGCACAGCGTTCGCTCTTAAGTTAGGTCTACAGAAATGTCACCTGTATGACGAATTGGTTGGATTTGCTAGTTTCATGTTGTCATTGTCAGATTCTAGTCTCGGTATGGCAGCAATAATTTCAGCACCCCGGGTGAGAGGAAAACTCACTTCCAAACATCTTTTAAGTCACTCAATGCAGAAGTTAATAAGCATTGATTGGTACTTTGTTATAAAGGTGTGGGAAAGGCCACTTTTCTTGTTGTGAAATTAGCACATTAATTAAAAGAAACATGGGTTACAGCCCTTATGTCAACTGTTGGTAACTCTACATTGTGTCTGTAATTGCTGTGCATTTACATAGTAGTTACTTAGTAAATACATGTGTACTTACAATGTTATTATGCATAGTTAGTGTACTTAGTGTGCACTTTTTTGCATGATATTACCCTAACCCTAACTCTAAACCTAACCCTTTTCTGATACAATTGTGTACTTAAATATATATAATGCAAAAAGATTTACATGTTCAGTAGCTTGTAACAATGCATAATAATGTAACTATGCACTATTTACTTAATGCAAAGTGTAACCCAACTATTATCTTTAAACTTTTTGTTTATTTGGTTTTTTTGTTTATCAAACAGCTGAAAAAAAAAAAAAATTAATCATGATTGCAAATTAATAAATCAGTCTTGCTGACTTTTGGAATTAAAAAAATTAATTTGCGCCCCAGTTTGCATATGAAATGGAAATCATATTTTATGGTAATTTAGTATCATTTGAACTGTCGCTTCCAACTGCAATTGCAAATCAAACATATTCAAATGTACCCCTGCTCCCCTGTGACTGAAGGCATACACATGCAGGGCTACACACATATATGTATTTCACAAGTGCAAATAATTAGCTGGCAAGTAACCGTGCCGTTGTTTAGTTTACCTTAAACTGTGACTGACAGTGTTGTAGCAGAAATGGGCTTTCTGAGAAACTGAAGCAGGATTCTAAAGGTAAAAATAGATTTCTTTGTGTTTATTAACCTATTCAGTACCAAATTAATTTCTTTGAAAAAATCAGAAGCTATATTTATGTAATTTGATTCACTATATTAACTTTTTCGTGGTTAACAAAACTAGAGTTAAGTTATCATAACAATATAGTTTAAAGAGAAAATTCAAATAAATGCTTCAACAACTACAAAGCAAACTTGAATGAGGACAGTGGCACTGAATGGATTAAACATTCATGTGAGAGTAGCTTGCATGTTTTTCTTACGTTGTTACCACTGCTATTTCAGCTGCTAATGTCTCATAAACCAAAAATATCATAAACCATTTCAGAGTCCCACTTCATATTTACAATAAGCAAGGATTTCAATTATTATTTTTTTAGTTAAAAACTGAGCTTTACTGAGAGAATCATAACACACAACTGTATTTTATGAATCTCTGTCAAGTTTAGTGGCACCCTTCACTTTGACCTTTGACCTGAGGTGGCTGCCATATGGTGGTCATGTAACTGTTTCTTGATGACCTCGCCGAGCTCCCGCTTTGAGATATTGACTTCATACTTGGTACACAACTGTATTTTATGATTCTCTCAGTCAAGTTTAATCACAGGCAGCACTCCAGATAAGGCTTAGGGTCATTGAATAATTTACTCTCCAATTTAGACACTATGTGAGTAAAATGCAACACTGATTTGAAGTCATGTGTACTTTCAATAAATACTGTACATCAATGCTAACATATAGGGTATGCATAAACTACAACCTTACATTTTAACTGTAATGTTACTTTGAACAACTGTACAAAAACTGGGTCAATAAAAACAAAAACAATTATTCATATTTGCTTTATTGACAACAAACAATATTGCTGCGAAGCAAATAAACAGAGTTTTTCATTGTATTTAATTTCAATGCTGCAGATGGAATATATTTAACAAAAGGTCTGCATGCACATACAATATATTTCTAAAGAAACAATGATATTCCTGATTGATCACCTTGCTATAGCAATATAATACTGTACTTTTTATGTTTTATTGAAAACCCAGACTTATTTGTCAAGTGTTTCTGGATGTTCCCATGGCAGGATACAGGCTGTCCCGTCATTTCTCTAGCTACCACACCCAGCATAATCACAAATGAACACTGAGACGCTGGGAACCAATGAAGAACTAGGAGCTTGATAACGTGCAAACTCAAGCTGTGCAGCTAAATTGCGGTTCATATTCATTCCGCATTAAATTGAAATATCATGCGGAATTCATATTCTTTCAATGCATAAAACACCCAGTACACATCTGATCAGGAGTGCTGATCACGGGTATTGAAAAATATAAAACAAAACAGTAATTTTACAATGGGGTCACCACTGCATCAAATCTTTCAGGTAGTGACTTCAAAAAATGAAAAAAGTGGTTGGTGTGTCTTGTGTTATTTTAGCTTTTACGTGATGATGTGCAGAAGGAAAATATAAAAGTCATGTTTTATCTAGTAAAATGTATGTTTATTATTATTATTAATAATATGCATTAGTTTTTAGTTTTTTTTTTTTTTACAAAACTGAAAAACATGCGAGTCTGGGGCGATGCCTAATTTTTCACCATCAATATATCATTTTCCAAATAAGCTGATGCATCGGATTCATCGACGTTATGAAAGGGTATAACAAAATACAGCAGTAATGCATGTGGAGCTGTGGATTATACTGATTATATTGCATCAGTTTGTGCATTTAGTAACATAAAAAATATTTAATAATCTTGTTACCTTATCCATGTTGATTTGTGCCATTTGAGGGCCAAAGCAAAATCCATTGATTTTAGAAATAATAAATGTATAAAACAACTAATTTACAAAAAGTAAACACTGTCCACATCAGTTCAGTAAATTGTGCATGGCTTATGTTTTACTTGGACGTCGTCTTTCAACAAGGCATTTGGTGCAAGATTTGTAACCCGTTTTCGAAATACAGCTCCCTTCCAATACATCTTGCGTCACTACATTCCCAACCACACCTGTAATCTGCTTTGATCTCTCACTATTCTGATGTATTTTTTTATTTTATTTTTTGAAGAGGCAACAGATGTCTACGTTTATTTTTATCAGTGTGAGGTTTTGTTTGAAGTTTTGTAGGGTTCCATCTCATTAAATGGTCACGCAAATTAGTTGTGTTACCTGAGTATCCCTGACTTCTGTCGCATAGGGTGCACTTTACTTCAGACCGTGAGGCGAGCAGGGGAAACTGCACTGAAATCCAGTAAATGATTGCCAATTCCAAAAAAAAAAAAAAACTTCCTTGCTTGATAACTTTTGCACAGAAATGATGAACAGGTTTGACTATCGATAGTGTTCAAACTATACAATGCATGACCTTAAAAACATGATTTAAAAAAAAGTATAAACATGAATCACAATGGTGCCCAGGCAAAAAGAAAAAGTTGTAATATTTGATTTGTAGAAAGTGGGAATGGATTAAAAGGAAGGTATTTATGTTTCTCGCTTGATTCAGTGAGTGCCCCATGGGACGTGAAGGATGGTTGTAATATAAATAAAAGTGAATATTCATTTCAACATTAAGGAACATATCGCTCTCTGCTCGCGATTCCTCAGCGGTGTCAGCAGATTTGCATAAAGACCCCTCTCTTGTGAAGGATGCCTCTAATCAGAAGTGCTGTCTGAATGAAACCAGGGAGGGAGCTGCAAACTATCCCCACAGAGCTCTGGCACCAGGAGGCTGGAAGGATAGTGTAGGACACAGGCTAGGGACCAGACGCTATGGGCTAGGTATATGAAGACATGATGGGCTTGGTTTATAGACATTTAAATCAAAACACAACTGGCACAATGTTCTGAGAATAAAATAAGTGTAATGAACTATTGAAAAGGTTAATTTAAGCATTTGAAAATGCAAGTTTGAAAAAGCTTTGGTTTAAAGCTTGTTGACTGACTTCCTTCCTATGTTACAAGCAATAGTCTTCCCACTCTGAGATCGTTTCTTCATGGAGCATGCTGACAGAGGAAGGATCCTTTTGACCAACACCAAAAGTAAATGAGGCGAGGAAATCAAATAGCCCCTTTTAAAGGTGTCGGGTTGGGTTAAGCTGGGTCAAAGTGAAAACAAGAGAGATCAACCGCCAATGACAAGCGGACTTGTAAGAAAATGAAAACACGAAATAGAAGGAAACCCTTGCTTGTCACTCCTCTGCTAAATGGAAAAATAAAGTCAGCAGAGTGCTGAGTGGTACACAGAATGCACAGGATTTAGCATAATATTTACTAGACTGTATGCTAATGTTTCAAATGCTTAAAAGCTTTCAGCTGCTTATCAGATTAGGTTAGCAATACTTTCCTGCCTGCCTGCCAGTAAATACATCTTCTTCAGGCCTGTCACTGCTTTGATTTAAGAAGTTAGCGTTATCTACTGACGGAGGTGGCATTTCATTGCCTTGTTATCCTATAGAGCGCCATGCAGACTCAGTGACATTAAGGGTAATTTCTCATAAAGACACATTATTGATCTGAGACGCTACCTGTGCATCTGAGAGCCGTTCCCATCTGGGGCCTGAAGAATTAAAGAAAAATTAAATTTGACAGCAGTGAAACTCACGGCCACAATCTAGCCACCAATTTATATGCAAAATGAAATATGAAAATTCCCTCCATTTTCTCACGCATATGTGGAAGAATTTTTTTTTGCTTGCTATCTTCCATCACTTGATGCTTTACACGCTAATGTCCCCCTGCTACTTAAATATTATACCGCAGTGTAGGCTGGCTTTGATGTATAAATAATCAAGTGAAATTATGTGCAGAAAGGAGGCAGGGGCTCCACCATTGCTATTTTACAAAGTAATTTCTACCCCAGAGGGTCAAATTTCCCTGACAAATTCTTAATTACTGTGTTGCAACAGGAGCGAAATCTATTTGTGCATAAATCTGAAGCATTCTCATGTGGCAAGTAACTAAGATTATCAACCGTTTCACTTGGCCTGCTCAGTGAACTTCATAATTACATAATACTTTTCATGATCGTACATTTGAAATCTTAATCCATTACATTTTTTATGAGTTCTTTTTTTTTTTTTTTTTTTTTTTAAATAGGGATGTTATTGACCGCTGCCTGTTTTTTTTTTTAAATCATTAAAATTCTGCCGGCAGTCTTAGTAAGATTAAACATTACTGATATGGCATTCATAACCTTGCTGTTTTCACAGGCAAATGGGAAATGGAAAAGGTCATTTAATATGTTCTCCTCTAATTTTAATCCCTCCTAGCAGGCTTCTGTTGTAATTATTCTGGGATAGGAAGCCTATTGTTTGGGTTGACGATCCTGTTTTGTCATGTGACACAGGTGAGCCTGGGATAAAGTCCTCTAATGTCAAGGAAAGTCGGGTAAAGGAATGACGGTTTTGTTTTCTCTCTCTCTATCTCTCTCTCTCTCTAATGCTCAAGAACAACGCATGAGGGATAAAACATGCAAAGATGTACTTTTCTTAAGTTTAAAAACAAAAAAAACTGCTTTTGTGTTTCTTTGTGTCCTGAGAATAATGCTCAGAGGGAGCAATGGAAATCAACAGGTGGATTTTAAGAAACAACGCTCTAAGGTTTATAAGTACACAGTAGTACACACAGGTCCATTCAGTTGATCTAAACAATGTGGGATAGCTGCACAAACCAGTTATTGTATTATTCAGGTCATCTCTTCACAGTGAGGGTCCTTGGTGTCGTTCGGGCTAATTTACCATTCCATGTGCTGCTTAGGTTTGTGTGAATTGTTGTGCTACACAGAGTCTAAGAAAACTCAGCAGTCGTCACAAATCCAAGCAGCTGTTTCATGACTTGGCATGGTAAATAGCCCGATCAACACCAAGGACCCTCACTGTGTGTACTTCTAAACTAACTAAGGATGCGTAAATGTGATATCAAAATATAATGCAGCAAACTGCTTCGCCTGTAGTGGTGTAATGATACATTGATCTCTCACAATACAATACGTATCGTGGTGTGCAGGTCACCATGCGACATACATCACTATCCATGTGACTGTCCTGAGTGGCTACCTTTATGATGTGTAGTAAGACCAAATAGTCACTTAATGCTGGACTATTTTGTTAAAAGAAAACATTAAAATGAGATAGGGAGAGTATGTATCCATACCAACTGTAGAGCACACCTATTCCTTATTCAAGAACCATTCTGTGATCTACAAGGAGCTGTGCTGTGCTTTTGGTCTTGTATCATGATACAAACAATACATACCTCTATTATTATATGCTTGTGGCAAAGTGGTTTGTAGTGCAGTGGTGATGTGGTGCTCAGGAATGATAGACACAAGACAGTTCACAGTGAAAAAGCATAAAATACCTGGCCTTACACAACAACGTGTATCGCTCATGAAAACTACGAGGTTCGGTCCCAAAATAAGACGACACTAAACAAGACACGCACAAATGCAACACGGTCACAAGTCCAGAGTGAGTGCTCTTAGTGACAGTGGTGATTTACAGGTTTATTCTTGTCAAACAGTGAAGTGTAGTCCGGGTTTAATTGCTGGTGGTTTAGCTACAGCTCCCAGAGGTTAGCCTTCTATAATGACAAGCACAGACAGTTAGAAACAAATAAAACACTTAACACTCACGGTAATTAATTACTTCCATTTCCCAAACAGGTCCTTTCAGTAACCATAACGAAGGAACAGATTACATCGTCACATTCCCTATTATACCTTCAGTCACGCCCCCCTGCGATAGCTAGTTCAATCACGTCTCCTCCAATCCATGACTGACACTTCACGTACCGCATTAGGGTGATGACATGAGGCATTGTGACTCTGCCCCCTTCCTGGATGGCTAGCTAGATGACTGACCCTGGAATGAACTACCAGACCAGTACGAGGCACACTGTTCCTGTTATACAGTGCCCACACAGGTTGGGAGGGAGATTGTTGACTAGGATTCATTCGCTGTCTGTCACAATGCTATATCGTGTAAAGGAAGTATCACGATTTATCGATGCACTATAAATCATTACATCCCTATATGTTATGAAACACAAAAACTTTAGCTGCAGTTTATTCATGTTTATGAATTCCCTCTGATAGGGGGTTTTACAGGCTTCTCAAAAACAATCAACACGTTTCACAGGGATCTTAAAAGTGTTGTGTGTGTGAATCGGTCATGTCATAGGACCTTGCTACTAACGTGTTGTAAAAGTGGATTTATTATATTATTGTTAATTACTGCCTCGCTAATTAGAACATAAGAACATTAGCCCATCAATGCTCATCCGGCTCCTAGTAGCTGATTGCTCTCAAAACGTTGTCAAGTCTTGAAGGATTCCAGTGATTAAGCATCAGTGATATAACCCATTCCATACCCTCCTCACTCTGTGTAAAGAATCAGTGATATAACCCATTCCATACCCTCCCTACTCTGTTTAAAGAATCAGTGATATAACCCTTTCCATACTCTCCTCACTCTGTGTAAAGAATCTGTGATATAACCCATTCCATACCCTCCCTACTCTGTTTAAAGAATCAGTGATATAACCCATTCCATACCCTCCTCACTCTGTGTAAAGAATCAGTGATATAACCCATTCCATACCCTCCCTACTCTGTTTAAAGAATCAGTGATATAACCCATTCCATACCCTCCTCACTCTGTGTAAAGAATCAGTGATATAACCCATTCCATACCCTCCTCACTCTGTGTAAAGAATCAGTGATTTAACCCATACCCTCCCCACCCTGTGTAAAGTCATTGATATAACCCATACCTTCCCCACTCTAAAGAATCAGTGATATTACCCATACCCTCCAAACTCTGTAAAGAATCAGTGATATAACCCATACCCTCCTCACTCTGTAAAGTCAGTAATATAACCCATACCCTCCTCACTCTGTAAAGAATCAGTGATATAACCATACCCTCCCCACTCTGTAAAGAGTCAGTGATATAACCCATACCCTCCTCACTCTGTAAAGTCAGTAATATAACCCATACCCTCCTCGCTCTAAAGAATCAGTGATATAACCATACCCCCCCCCACTCTGTAAAGAATCAGTGATATAACCATACCCTCCCCACTCTGTAAAGAATCAGTGGTATAACCCATTCCATACCCTCCTAACTCTGTGTAAAGAATCAGTGATATAACCCATTCCTAGTGTTCTGCTTTATCAGTTTTTATCTGTAAAAAAAAAAAAAAAAAAGATTTTTTCAGAGTTTATTTTACATATATTAAAATAGGGATGAAATTGGTTAAAAATTGTTTTTAATTGAAACATCGGTAAAAATCGGGGGGGGGGAGATCTCAATATACACACTTTACATGTGGAATATGTTGCAGAGCAGTTCTGGTTTCTGATTAGTAATGTCCAACATGTATGATGAAGCCACATTTTCCCAAGTTAGTTGGTATTTTGCTAACATTTGGGCAATCGCTGTGCTGACGGAAATTGTATCTACAGAATATATGAACATGACATCAGCACAAAACAAGCCAGGTTTATTCACCTTGAAATCATAAAAAGAAAAGAAAATTGACAGAACTGGGCAGTGCAAGCCATCAGGAGACATGTGAAAAATCACACTGGATATTTCCATCAATGCATTCCATAAGTTTATTAACTAAAGCATCACAATTTTCTGTCACATATTTATGATTAAGCTTGTCGGCATTAGGCAGTGTTTTAGCTGATGGACAGACAGTACTGTTATACAAAATCACCAATACATACCTCTCTGCAATAAACAGTGGCTGTCGCAAAGCTTTCTTTTTATTAAAGCACATGTAAAAGCCTCATAAATGGATTGCTTGCCTGTCAGTTCATTTTATTGTTTTAGTTTAATGTGTCGCTTATTTTTCAGTATGTTCTTTTATTGTCAGCGCAAACATGTACCTCAGTGCAGCAGCAGTATTTGCAACCGCATCCTCTGCCTCATGCATCCTCTTTGCCTCATCTGATTTACCTCATTCTTCTGCTATTTTTGATTTTTGTATACTTTGAAACATTTGTTTTCTTTTGAAGATTCATAAACTGATTTACGTTTTCTCCCCATTCCTCATCCACTAAAATTATTATATTTTCATGTAAGCATTTCAATTTAGTTTTTGATCAAGCTAGTAGTTACTACGCCCAGCAATTGCCACAATAATATGATCAGACTTTGATTGACCAACATAATCAGGAGATAATGTGTTTGCGAAGTGGCAGAGAACCATGTTTACCCTCGTCACTGTGTAAAGAATCGGTGATGTAACCCATTCCATGAATGTTGGTGATGTAATCCTCCCTCGATGTCTAAACATCTGCTTTATCCTAGGATACAGTGTAGGGCTGCTTATTACAATGTTGGAATCAAAATAAAACAGCATTGTAAATCAAAATATTGTGTATTTACTAGAAAATAGTACCAAGAAAATAATGAATCGGTATAGACATTCCATACCCTCGTCACTGTATAAAGAATCGGTGATGTAAACCATACGTCCAGTTCGGTGAAAAAAAAAAAAAAAATCCCATTCCATACCCTCGTCACTGTAAAAGAATCGGTGATGTAACCCATTCCATACCCTCGGGTGTAAAGAATCGGTGATGTAACCCATTCCATACCCTACCCACTCTGTGTAAAGAATCGGTGATGTAACCCATTCCATACCCTCGTCACTGTGTAAAGAATCGGTGATGTAACCCATTCCATACCCTCGTCACTGTGTAAAGAATCGGTGATGCAACCCATTCCATACCCTCGTCACTGTGTAAAGAATCGGTGATGTAACCCATTCCATACCCTCGTCACTGTGTAAAGAATCGGTGATGTAACCCATTCCATACCCTCGTCACTGTGTAAAGAATCGGTGATGTAACCCATTCCATACCCTCATCACTGTGTAAAGAATTGGTGATGCAACCCATTCCATACCCTCGTCACTGTATAAAGAATTAGTGATGCCACCCATTCCATACCCTCCCTACCCTGTGTAAAGCTTCCCTCTGTTTCCACTTCCAGCTGTGCCTGCTGGCCCTGGTTTCTGTTCTGTGTTAAAAGTATTAGCTAGGGTTAACTTTGATATACTTTTACACAATGTTTAGTAGCTCATAGACTGAGCTATTGAAAAGTATGTCTTTAAAAGTGCTTGCCTGAAATTTATTAAACTTTGCACAGGCATTTATTAAGGTATATTCTACATGCTGTGGATTTAGGTCATGGTTACCTGCTTAACTCTTTTTAAGATTTTAAAGACTTCAATTCATTTGCTCTAGATCATATTCTCTCCACCTATAGTATATTCATAACTCATTCCTAAAGTGATGTCTTGTGGCTGTAGGTTTGAATTCGATCTCATTTATTAGATTATTGTTTTCCCCAAGCCAACTTTTTTCACAGTGAAGAAACGCATTTAAACTATATTCTTCACATAACGCATTTAAACAAAATCTTTTTGGAAGCATTTTTAAAAGTTTATAATTCTTAATTTGTAATAAAGTCATTTATTTAATTTTTCAAATACAACTTATTTTAAGAAAAGAGGTAGTAACCAAATTTTCATCTGTCCCATTACCTTTCTTGCTGGTCCCTTCTGTAGATTGTCCACCTTTGACTAGCTGTGCAGGGATGGGAATAAGTTTTATTGCATAGCACTTTCTGAGCTTAAATGTGTTATAACCCCCTCCTGCTGCAAGTGAAGCAGGAGAATCTGTGACTTGTGCACCTGTCTGAAGATTTGTCTCAAGTTTTATTTTGATGCTGAGTTTCAAACAAGAGCATCTAATGTGTCTCTGTAGTAAAGAAGCTTGTGTCCCCACAGTTGAAGCTGCAGTACCTTCAGGGAATGTAAACAAGGTGGGTGGGGGGCTGGAATGGAAATCGGAACCATGGAACTGCTTCTGCAATTGTCAAACCTGCACAGGACGTTCTTTACGAGCTATTGAGAGAATCTGGGGCTATATGAATGCACCTGTCCAGCGGCCTGTCTGAGTGACACAGTATTTATAAATGCAGGTGATTGGTGAGCTCTGTTTCCACACTCCTAGCTTGGAGAATGTACAGCCAGTGACTGAGGTGCTGTGCTGCTGACAGCCGATTCACGTGGCTGCCATGTGTTTCCAGGAAAGGTCTCATCATTAAGATCACCTTAAACGCACAGCAGGTGACTTTGAGACTGTTAATGAATCTGCATGCTTGTTCTGCTGCTGCTGCTGCCTCAGCATTTCTAAAAGCATAGCAGCCCCTGCTGGGACAAACCGACATTACACCTGACCGATTCACCTGCTCCTTGCACTGTTAGGGCATACCAGGGTGAGCTGGATAGAGCATAAAGGAAGGAATTCGAGAAAGGCTGCGGTGTGTTCGTTTGCTCTTGATGTGATGTAAACAATAACCCCTAGTAGTCCACAACACCTGGTAATAGATGTTTAATAAAACAGTGAAGTGTAGTTGCCTCTTACAGTTTATATTGCAGACTGTGTGTGTGTTCTAGCCTGTGTTCTTGTTTTCCCATTAATGGGTGGTTCCCTGGTTTTGTTGTCATGGAATTTTTTAAAAGGGTCTGCTGCCCTCAGTTTGAAAAGAGGAATTCTGGGAGCTTACATTTGAGAAAGTCAGAATTCCTTTGGGACTAGCCTAGTCAAGCATGAAGTATCAGTTATCAATAAACCATCAAATAGGGCATTTTATTTTAGGTTTTATATTATTAGGTTTCATGTACAATTATTTATTTATTTACTTAAAAAAAAATAAAATAAACAATTTGGTCATAGGCAGTGGATTATATAAATACCAAAGATGATCCATTAGATTAATGATTTAGCCACACACAAATATATTCCCTGGGGTAAAGCACCTAGAATTTCAGGATTGAGACATAATAAAATTAAAAACTATTTAGCATATTTCAACATCATGTAATCAAAGAAACTTCAAGATGATATCCCGAAAGTCTACCATAATAGTAGTACAGTATTTCATGTTAGATTTTGAAATGTCATATTTTTAAATTTTTCCGTTTTTTGTTAACTATATGGAAAACTAGTGAGCGGTATATAATTCGATATGTTAACGTAGCATTATTAAGCCGGTTCCATTCAACTTTATGAAGCAAAATTAGTTCATTCCATAG
This sequence comes from Polyodon spathula, assembly GCF_017654505.1. NCBI lineage: Eukaryota > Metazoa > Chordata > Actinopteri > Acipenseriformes > Polyodontidae > Polyodon > Polyodon spathula. Next base: position 32,541,140 of record NC_054540.1, on the reverse strand, counting down.
GGTGATTACCTCCTGCAACTACGTTTTATTCTGTTCCAATTGTTCTCCTCCTCTCTGAATATTTGCTTATAAAACCGGGTTCCTTAGATGTTGTTCACAGAGCCACACACAGTACCCACATCAGCAGTGCAGCTGGAACAAGACAGACAAAAAGAGGCAGCTTGTGTGACAGGTTATTAAAGAGAAGATGATTAATAATGCGCTTTACTGGGACGGAAGCCAGTCTGTTTAGTTTAGGTATGTGTTTTTTTTGTTTGTTTGTTTAGTTTTTTTCGGCCTATCGGATCCTCACTCTCCGGCTCTGTCTTCTCTTTCAGTTAACCTTCGAGAGGGAGAAACTTCTGCTGATGTCAAGTGACCAGGAGGACATTAATGACTGGTACCGGAGCCTGTCGTCTGCCACTGGGTAAGCAAGTCTTAACTGTCCTTGGGAGGCAGCGCCACTGACCTTGCGCAGACAAGACAAAAGTGGGAATGGATTCATTGATCAGCCAGGCCAAACATATGACAGTGTCTGCCTTAATTGAATCCCAGAAGGGGGGCAGGCCCGGTTATTATTACCAGGGTCAGCCGATCTCGCTCATTAAAAGCTCCACAGACTGTGCAGGTTTACTAGCTTTGCTAATGAGTTGATTATACAGACACCTTGACGGTGCGGCCGCCTTGTCACCTTGCCCTTTCCTCGCACAGGGGATTTTGTTAAAAGTTTAATCATGCAGCCCTGACCAGCGCCGAGGCTTCAGGGTGGTCATTACCGGGGTCACCCTGCTGTTGCGCGGCTGACAGGGTCAGTACAGGTCACCCTGCTGTAGAGCAGCTGACAGGGTCAGTGCAGGGTCCAGCACTGAGAGAGAGAAACACACACAGGTGCACACACAATCACAGAGACACACACACACATAGAGACATACACAGACATGCTCACATAGGTGCACTCACAGTGACAGAGAGAGAGACAGATACAGAGACAAACACACAGGTGCACACACAGACACAATCACTGATTAACACTCACACATAGCCACACTTACTGACACGCACTCAGACACACACATAGAGACGCTCTCACTAACTGACACACACAGACATGCTTACTGACACACACTCAGAGACACATTCACTAATAGACACACACAAAGACATGCTTACTGACACACTCAGAGACGTACACAGAGACACGTTCACTAACACAGCCACACTTAATAACACACACGCACACAGACATGCTTATTGACACACACAGACACGTTCACAGACACACACTCAGAAACATGCTTACTGACACGGACTCAGACACACACATAGAGAGACATGCTTACAGACACATTCAGAGACACGTACATAGAGACACGCTCACAGTTACAGCCATGCTTACTGACACTCACAGGGAGCCACACTCAAATTCAAATTCAAACTGGCTTTATTAGCATGACAGGAGTAATCCAGTGTTGCCAAAGCATTTCAACATGTTACATAAAATAAAATATAATGTTAATAACACACAATATCAATCCCTCCCCCACCCCCCTCCCCCCTTAACAGAATGTAAACAATATAACACACACACCCATACCCCCCCCCTGACTAACACAAACTGGCACACAGACAGGCAGTATAGACCAGGTGGCCCAATAATAAAATGAAAAGATCTCCTCTGTACACCTACATCCTTTTAACATATGGTTCTTTTTTTACATAATAATTTCTCCTTGTCCGCTAACCCCGGCCATCACTTTGATATAGTCATCTAGAAGTGACACTGCTGCTGCTGTTGAAATGAAACGACTCGCTCCTTTCTTTTAATGATACATATTCGTCCTTCTCGCTTATTGGCATGCATAATTGTTTCTTTTTAACCTTGTGGCACTTTGAATGTATTGAGGCTGAAGTGGGAAAGGGGAAGGGCAAACATGAAAAGCTTCTCATTTCCAAAGCGATTTCTTTTTGTTCTTGAAGTGGAGGGAGGACGGAGGGAGCAGACCTGTTTACTGGGACGACTTTTCTTTTTAGCAGAGCGATCGAGATCAGCTTTGATCTTAATATCATCTCTCCTGAAGTCACTTCAGAGGCCGGGGGCTCTTATTGTTGTTTAAGTGCAGCTTCGTTTGATAAATTATTGTATTATTGTAATTATTCTACTGTGGGTTTCAGCACATTCTTTCTGTTTTGATTTTATATCTATAGATTTCTTCAGCTGTGAACTTTACACTGTCAAAAAAAAGTTTTAAAATGTACACTATATATGCAATATACACAACTGTATCAGAAAGGGGTTAGGGTTAGAGCTAGGGTTAGGATTAAGGTTAAATCGTGCAAAAAATGTATAAATGCATAATTACATTGTAATGATGTGTAAGTACGCATGTATTTACGCAGTAACTAGTAGCGTTCCCTCTAAGCTTTTTAGATCCTGAGAAACTTGCCTTTTTGATAGAGAAGAGGTCAATTATCAGTGAGAAACCTTCGGCCGCGCATTAACCCTTTTAATATATTTTTGTTGCATTGTACAATTTTGAAAAAATATTCCAACACAAGTATCTCAACAATTTTACAGTTTAAACAAGACATTTATTGTGGCTCTGCCTCTGATTTTGAATCATCCTCTGATCCTATGCAGCCCTGTCGGTTGTTATCATAGATATAGACTGCATGCTTAAGTGGTGGCCTGCACTTCAAACCAGTCATAATGTTTAGAGACATCACTTGGCTCATTGCTGGCATTAAAATACAGAGGAAAACCTAAGAATGATATTACAACAGTTCAGAAAACCAAATGTCCAGCACAGTTGTGAGAATCATATTTACAGTCTTCCACTAACACTGTAGTTCAATCAGCAAATAAAGGTGTGTAATATAGCAGGCAGCCCTGTACAGGGTTTATTTTAGAACGGGACCGCCCCTGTACTGTGTTTTATTATTTCTTGTATGACAGCGTAGCTGTGCTTTTAGTTTTGTTATTGTTTTGCAACGTGGATGGGAAGCCCCTCCACATTATAAAACCCGTGCAGAAGGTGGTCACCTGTATAAATACCTGTAGGTCTCTGCACTCCGGGTGGGGTGTTCAGAGGAGGAGTGAGAGCGAGCGAGGAGAGAAATATATTTAAACAGCAGATAAAGGATCCGTGAAGGCTGCTGCCCAGCCGGTCCTTAATTATTGGTGTTAGTGGTTATTTTTGTTAAATGATTTATTTTCTGCGCTCTGTGAGCAAGTGTTTATTTTTGTTTAAACATTTTGTTTATTTTTGTATTTAAAATAAAAACGGCGCACGCCGCGTCATTTTGTTGGAACTGCAGCTCCCTGACCTGTGTGTGCTTTCTTCTAATCTTTCTTAGATTATTGCTCCCATTTACTATAACAGTAAAAAATATGAAACAGTTTAGTAACAGTCCAGCAATGTCATGTGAGAGTAATCCTGTGTACAATAGCAGTCCAAATTAATTTCAGCATTTTACTGGCATTATAATAATAATAACCAGGATAAAATATAAAACACTGATAAAGGCATGTACTATCTAGTTGCTCTAAAACAGGTTCACTGCTATTACTCGATTGTAATTTAAATAGCACCCCTTATAATGTAATTGCATAATTAATCCTCTCAATTGTTTATTTCCTAATTCTGCAGTGTAATTTGCAAGACTTAAAGAGGCGTGTCTCCAGACAGAATGTTTTTATGAAACCAATGGCGTGTAGTGACTACATCCTTTACACAGTAAAGTGATCAATTTCCTTTAAGGATTGTATAGCTAGAAAAATAGTTTTGAGCTCATTTCTTCATCGTCAGAAAATAAAATTCAATTAAGAAACGGCCTTTGTATAAAATGGCTAATTATAGCTTTATTAAAGGCAGGTAGCATTGAATGAAAAAAGTAAACAATAATGAAATACGCAATTACTTCAGCTTACTTACTGCGGGAAAACTTGATCGAAGTACCTTAAATAAAATAAAATAATGCAGTGCTTTGCCACTGTTGCCATCTTATTTGCTTTCTTATTCTCTACGTGTTTATAACTAGCATTGTGATATTTAATTGCATTGACTCGTACATGATCACGCAAATTACAACAAAACTTTAAGAATACTATCCCACCATCCTCAGATAGATAATCAGATTTTTTTTTAGCTCTGTGGTGTAGCCGCCAGTTGAGTTTTAACAGAGACCTGCGAGTGAAGTCACATGATGAATAAAAAAAAAAAACAATGCACCTGGTATGTCATCTTCAATTACTATAAACTTAAATGTGGATTTTCGACAAATGTTCTGATTACATTTTTACCCGTTTCAAATCGCTTGATTTTTTTAACTGGTCGTTTTTTAAAAGGAAAATAAAACAAAAACTGTCAAATTGTGAGAATTGTGATTTTTGTTTATGTTTACCAGAGTATTTATACTTCTAAATAATGCAGAAAGAGTTAAATCAATTATACGACGTGTTCAAAGCAGCACTGAGTAGCGCACTCTATAGAGACAGAATCACCACGCCTGCTTCGCCCATCCTGTACCTGTAGATTTTGCTGGTACCGAGCGAGCTCTGCACTAATGTGACAGACGCAAATACGCTTATGTTCATGCTTTACAGGAATGGTCTCAAAATTATATGTTTACCCCGAGATTTTGGAGTCTCGATTTGAGGTTGATATTTATGATTTAGAAGTTAGTAAACTGAGTGCGAAGGATGCTAGTTAGTGCGAAAAATGTGCGCATTTAGTCTTAGAGGGAACGTTGGTAACTAGTATGCAAATATATAGTAATTGGAGACACTTAATGCAAAGTGTTTCCCGTAATAATACAAATCACTAATAAAATAATTTTTCATTTGCTCATACTCTGCTGTACATGTTAAAACCGATGAACCGTGTGTTCCTTGCAGGAGGTGCTTGTAATGTAAAAGTTTAATCCTTGCCTAAATGTTTACACACTGTACCTGTGTTGGATCCCCTGTGCATTCCCACTGACATCACTGGCATGTTCTATAGATTACATCAGCTGACACTGATTCATTAAGATCTTTGCACTCAAATAACTTGAATAATAAAACTGTCGGAACCTAAATCAAGCAGACAAACATTACAGCTTGTGTTGTCTTCAGTGTGCTTACTGTAAAACTTAAGAAACAAAGTCAAGTGGACAAGCGTTTCAGCTGGTCTCCATTGGTGTGCTGGAATGCAATAAGAAACTAGAAGCAAAGTCCAGTTAACAAACTTTTCACTTTGGGCTGCCTTCAGTACACGGAAAATAAAACTGCTCTCTGGATGTTAAAAAGCAAACCGGCAGTTTTATTTGACAAGGTAGTTTGTTTATTTGGTTGGTTCCACAGACCCAGATTGACACGTCTCTGGGTCTGCCTTACCTGCAGGTTACTTCAGGTATGATCCCAAGATCAGGGCAAATCCTGGGACTGTGAAACTAGCGCCACTAGTCTAAAAAAAACTTCAAATAACTTGACAAAACACCGGGGCCATTAAACAACCGTTTTGGACATTTCTAATACAGAAAAATACAAAGTAAGTTAAATATTGATACTTTTCTTTATAGAAAAATAAGAACAATTCACTGGAATTCAAAGTGCATTTTTTAATTGACTGCAGTGAGCTTTGTATAAACTACCACCCTTAGCACAGTTAATGCTTCTGTACTCAGGTACTCTGCTAAGGGTAGTACAGTATCTGCTCCAGCCTGCAGCCTATAATCTATTCAGCATGGATCTACAACCTCACACTCTCTCTAAGTCTGTGTTTCCGCTCTGTTTCCCCAGGCAGTTGAAATCCCGGAACACAGTGGTGCACAAGAAGGACCCCCTGACCCGGAGACCCCTGCGCCCCACTGAAGAGGCCTCCTGCTTGGGGAACGGGGAGACAGCTGCTGCCTCTTCTCCTGGAGCTTCGAGCGGGAGGAAGAGGAACCTGGTAAGAGAGCAGCCGCACAGGATCCACAACAACAGCAATTCACATTGCTATAGCGCCTTTCATGACAAGGACCCCCAAGAGCTTCACACTCACACACAACAAACCATTACTTTAAAAGAAATGCAGTTTTGATTGAAAAAAATCTAAACTAAGATAGAAACAATATTCTGTACAAAAATAAAACTGATAAGAAACTGAAGAGGGGAGAGAATAAGAGGTGTGCACTGATCTGAAAGAGGGAAGCGTGGAAGTGAAAGTGTCTCGCCTCTCTCGCTACTCAATGGCATTCAGCAATCACAGAGGTGTGTTTGTTACAGGAATGTTACTACCTCTGCTCAATCACATGCTCTTTGAACCTGTTCAAAAATGCGGATGGACATTTAGACTTAGACTGGACTTTTGAAGTGGCTCCCTGTGCAGTGCAGGTTTGCAGACACACAGGCTTGCTGTTGACATTGATGGATATTTATTGCATGGATTCCAGTGCAAAGTTTGAGCTATTCTATTGTGATTGAGGAAAAAAACAGGTAATGTAACTGAACCAGCATGAGACTGAAGTGTGAATATAGATGCTGGAAATGTTTGTAACTGTTTGTATGGCAGGATTTATAAATGACTGCATCCGTGACATCTGCAATAAGTAACACTTTCTGTTGTACAGGAATGCCTTTCTCCTATCAGGTTTTTTTTTTTTTTTTTTTAATCTAAAATATGGTACAATTTACTTTGTTTTCCAGCTTATTTAAAAATTAGATTCGTTTCAAGATCTCCTTAAGTTATGAAAGGATAATCGAACGCAAAGAACCCGTGTTCATCTCAGCACTACAAATATATGATCTACCCCTACAGTGTGGGTTTAAACATGTACGGGAACAAGAAAAGGCCATTCAGCCCATCAAAAATCATCCCTTGTTTGCACACTGTTCTCTCCTATGGGGGAAACTCATTTAAAAGCACAATCAATTTCACATATTATAATAATATATATATTATATATTATATATATATATATAATATATGTTATGTGTGGGTGTGTGGTTACCAGTGTTTTATATCCTACAACTTCACCTGATAGGCTATTCCATGAACTTGTAATTCTCTGTGTAAAAAAAGTCATAATAGTAGTACAGTAAAGTACAATTTAAAAAATTAAATTTGTCAAAAAAGCAATTCATATAGTATTTAATGTAAATTACAAAGCAGTATTGTGTTAACCCAACATTATTCTGCAGCTTTCATTAGACTTTATGAAGCAAAATTTTATAGAGTGATGCACAGCTTTTGGGCATAGCTGTACACTGATGCACTTCCACAATAACATTGACCTTTGGTGTTGCATCATTTCTTTGGGGAGTGTGTGAGTGAACATCTCAGAAGATCCCACGGAGTGGAGCAGGGGAGATGAGCCACACTGCTTCTCAATCCAGCCCCTTTGTTTGTGTTCCCAGGGAGAGGGAGAAGAGAGGGAACAGGCCGCTCACCCCAACTCCCAGCACTCTCTTCCCGAGAGCCAAGCCGTCTCTTCAAAGAGAATCCGCCTGGCAGAAAGGTACCGCGCAGCTGAGCTGTAGGTCACAGCGATCAGCAAGCGAGGATTAAACATTTATCAACCTGCTAATTGACAGGCCTGGGTTTGTGTTGGAATAGAAACATAAGACAGTCCTGTAACCCACAATGCAGTGACCAGGCCTGGCTCAGACTGTGTGCTTGTATTACTAAGTGTCTATGTTCTGCTGCATTCCTTCTCATGTTTAAAGTCAGGGAAGAACGTGAGTTCCACAAATACCTAGGGGTTGTATTTTATTTATGTTGTTACATATCAGCAAGCTTGTACAGGATTACAGCATTAGAAAAAACAATTACATTGACACTGCATCCCATTTGTTTGTCTATAATTCTTAATAAAATCGGGGATGGACATAAGACCTCCATTGCATAGCAGTTTGACCCATTCCTGGTTTTACTACGAGTTTAATAAGACACACCTAAGCTTGTTAACTGTACATTGAGGCTAGTCAAGCTCGTATTAAAAACTGGAATGGGTGAAACCACAATGCTATCTTATTTCCATCCCTGTAATTTTTTTTTTAAATAGTTGGGAAAGTATCTGTAATTACAGTTCCGTGTGCTTCATTAGTCAGATGTTTATTGTAAACGTCTTGCATGTATTTTCAATGCAGCACTTGACAGAATATTGCATTTCACTAGCTTGTTTTGTAACTTTGCTGCACTCACTAAGTACAGTGCCGTGAAAAAGTATTTGCCCCCTGTCTGATTTTCTGCATTTTTGCACATCTTTCACCTTGAATTTGGTCAGATCTTTTTGTGGGTTGTAGTAGTATATAGAGGGAGTCTGAGAGAAATGACACCAAAGTTGGGTGATTCTTTCATTTGTTTGGTAAATCAACCCAATCAAAGGGATAATTAGGGTCAGCTATCTGAATACTTTGGTTAACAATCAGGCCTGATTTGGGCCAGCCCTGCCCAATATAAATCTGACTAACTTTGGCCCTTACCATCAGAATGAAGTTGTCAGCACACAGGTTCTAGAGGCACATCATGCCATGATCAAAAGAAATTGCTGAAGACCTCTGGAAAAAAGTTGTTGATGCCTATCAATCTGGAAAGGGTTACAGAGCCATTTCTAAGGCTCTGGGGCACCACCAAACCACAGTCAGAGCCATATTGTCCAAATGGAGAAAGTTTGGGGTAGTGGTGAATCTTTCCAGGAGTGGACGTCCTGCCAGAATCTCTCCGAGCGAGGCGTAAAATCGTCCAGGAAGTCACAAGGAACTCTATAACAACATCCATGGATCTGCAGGCCTCTAGCCTTGGCTAAGGTCAGTGTACATGACTCCACCATCAGTCATGGGATTCTGGTAGAGTAGCAAGGACATGAATGCTCATCTCAAGTTTGCCAAAAAGCACCTGGATGATCCTCAAGAGTTCTGGAACAATGTTCTATGGACAGATGAGTCAAAAGTGGAACTTTTTGGCCAACGTGGGCCCTGTTATGTCTGGCAAAAACCAAACACTGCATTCCACAGTAAGAATCTGGGTCAGGTAAGCAGCTGGGTCATGCAGCAAGACAATGATCCAAAACACACAAGCAAGTCTACATCATAATGGTTCAAGAACAAGAAATTTAAAGTTTTGGAATGGCCTAGTCAAAGTCCAGACCTAAACCCCATTGAGATGTTGTGGCAGGACCTGAAACAAGCAGTTTATGCTCGAAAACCCACAAATGTTACTGAGTTGAAGCAGTTCTACATGGAGTGGGCCAAAATTCTTCCACGACGCTGTGAGAGACTGATCAATAACTACAGGAAGCGTTTAGTTGCAGTTATTGCTGCTAAAGATGGCATAACCAGTTATTGAGTCTAAGGGGGCAATTACTTTTTCACACGGGGGCTTTGGGTGTTGCATAACTTTCTTTAATAAATAAATGAAATAAGTATCAAAATGTTGTTTATTTGTTCACTCAGGATCCCTTTTATCTAATATTAGATTTTGGTTGAAGATCTGATAACATTCAGTGTCAAAAATATGCAAAAATGCAGAAAATCAGACGGGGCAAATACTTTTTCACAGTACTGTACCACACTGGAACTAATATTTAAAAAGCCGTTTTTAAAGTTTTAGATTTTAGCAATTCTTAAAAAAACTGCAGTGAAGCATTTTTCATATTCAATAATTAGTGTATTTTAAACAGAATTGTTGTAGTCAAAAAGTGATAGTGGGAAATAAGCGTGATGAAATGTATACAATAAATGACAAACATATTAATAAGACAAATATTAATTCAGATTGTGCTTTACACTTAATACACCCATCTATTAAACTGTTCCCCGGCAACACTGGAAGTTCTGTGCTGTAGAGGAAATACTATGCTGCAGAATTACAACAAGCGAATGGAGTGACAGAAGTGTGTTCTAAACAACCTTCTCCTCCTCTCAGCCCTCAGGAACCCCAGCCAACCGCTTCCAGCTGCACAATCTTATAATCAGGGCTCCGGGAACGAGGAGGGTCTCCTGAACTCACTGCTGATCGAGCGCCAGGGGCCGCAAAGGGCTGTGGGTTTTAACACATACAGTGTGATGCAATGAAAAATGATTTTAACAGTGTATTATTGTTATTAGTGTTATTATTTTACTGCAGACTTATGAATGTATGGTTTTTTTTTGTTTTTTTTTTTCTGAAAATGTTTATTTAACCCTTAGTAAGAATAAACCCAGTTGGAAATTCCAGTAACGACCAGAGCTGGGACTGGGTCTTTTTTCTTGAACCAGCATTGCAATCTCTTCCTTCATTTCCTTTCCATGGTTTTATTTACCAGCTGAAATTGTCAGCAGGTTTAAATCTCATTATGATTTTGACATTTTCAGATTTATTTAAAGCAGGGGTTCTTTTCAAATGTGTGTGTCTTAAATGCTTCTTAGGTTTAATCAGTAACTTTGGAAATAATAAGCTTAATGTTTGGGTTTTTTTATATCAAGATAAGCTTCATGAAAAATGCGATTTTTTTTTTACTTTATACCGTCTGATAAAGATTCTCTATATGTTTAGCCCATATTATTAAAATGATGCATCAATATTTATTCCTCTGTGAAACAGTGAGTTTGTTAAAGATTTGCAATGGAAAAGGTTTCCAGGGGGAAGATATTACCGTTGCACACCAGTAGTGGTCCTTTTTATACTGGCTTCGTTGTAGAAATGTCACGTTGCTCAGGTTTGCACATAAACATGCTGGTGACTTTATTAAACATGCCAGTTATTCATAAGAACAAAGACCATGATACACAACGATTAAGAACATGTACGCTCTGACAACAGAAAGATTATTCTCATTCATAGGCTTGAACATGTCCAATTCTAGTTTATTTAATCCGACTGCAACTGCTTGATTTACTTGAACTGGCCTTTAAAAGTGCTCTTTTTTATTAAGTGTATAAATTGATTCTTCTATTTTGTTGATTTAACAATGAAGTTGTTTCACTGATTTCGTTTAGCAGATGTAACAGCATTAGCCAAACATGTCTTCGTTTGATGTATAAACCTGGATTTGTGGAACTTGTGTCTGTTTAACATGGTTTATTTATACACTTTTGCCAATCATATGAAAGTCGACTTTATTTAAATGGTTTAAGGTTACAAGTTATCAAACACATTTTAAACTAAAGAAAGGAATAAGAAAAACAGGAATCCTAATTATTGCACTCCAGTAATTGACAAGTTTAAATTCTACATGTTCTATTAAGCATTTTAAATCATGATATTATGCTCATGCACATGACTGTATTATGTTAGTTTAATGCAGTATCTGAGTACAGCCTTACCTTTGTATGGTAACAACGCGGTAACCTTTTATTCGTGAGTAAAAGTGTCCTCTACAGACAGATACAGATAGTCATTTTATTTTTTTCATTTTTCCATGCAGTTATTACATGTGTAAGTATTTTATAAACAAACAAATATGTTACAGGACTCAATTCACTGTTTTCTTGTTCATAAATTAATTAAAAATAACTACTGAAGGAAGTTAAATCCTGGCTTTTTTTTTTTTTTTTTTTTTTTTGTCCCCCCTCCCCCGACACTCACTCACACACACACACACACACACTCTCTGTTAAATCACTTTCATTACAGAACATTAAGGATATCTCTGAAATAAGTGTGTCTTTTAAACTGCCCTAATCCTTCCATTCAGTTATCTATACTTATACATATGTAAAACACAGCAAGGAGGGGATTGATTTCCATTCGCTCTCCTTGAAAGGAGTTTTACGATACAGCTATTAACTGCAGTTCCTACAGTAGTCCACTAGATGGGGCCAGTAGTACAAATATCAACTTAATTGTACAGTTTCCATTATGATGATGATGATGATGATGATGATGAATATAACTTTGTTTCATGTTAAATGAAGGCGCAATAATGCTACTCTTTCTGGAATCTGGTTTACAGAAGACGGCAAGGCTAAGATTTTGTGAGCAGCTTGTAATCGGTAGTGTAGTTTTTTTTGTAAAAGGAAATCTGAACTAACTTGTCACTGAAGAGACTGTCTGCTGATCTGGAGTTTCTGCCTCTGAAGAGCAGCTGATTGTGCAGCTCACTAGATGTGTTTCCACGGCAGCAAATAAAACAGAATGAACATGCATTATTCACACAGGTCACATTACCTACCGTGCAATATGTTTTTTTGGTAAAAGCACATTTCTCTGTCAATATCATTATTTTATAATGAGCTTTATTTTATTAAGTTCTTTAAACATCAGAGCGAGGTGCTTCCATCAGTACCATCCACATTTAACCTTTAAAAAAGAAACCACTGTTTATATTCAAGCTGTAAATAATATTAAATCAACATTAGACGAGAAAGTTTATGCTATTAAACAAATATTATGTGGACCTTTACATTTAATCAATCTTGTATATATAGATATGTGTATATGCTTATATGCATTTATTTGCACATGCTTGGTTATATAGATGTATATGTTCTACCTTTTAATATAGTAACTTTCCTGTTGTTCATGCAATCTTTATTTTTGTATTATATACTTTCCTTATGACAACTGCATTCTCCATCTCCAAATTGCAAGTTTGTTAAGAAAATTGCTGCTTACAACAACCGAGAAGCTGCAGAACAATAAAAACATCAGTGTGAAGTCAAACAGGTGACACTGCTTGCCTGACTCAGTCCTTCTGCAGTCATTCAAAAAAGGTTTCCAGTGAAGTAGCCTTCATCTCCATCTGTATAACTTAATGTGAGTGTGTGTGTCTGTGTGTCTGTGTTGGGGACAACTTGGGTGAACTGGAAACTCATCATTTGACCAGATTTGAACTGAGGGGAAAGGCTTTGCCCCTTATGAAAAAATTACGTATTGCATATGTATTGAAATATACTTTAATGCAATATATTTTGAAATAATATATCAGAAAATGCAATTTATTCAATATATTTTGTGTAGATGGTAATATATTATTCCAAAGTACTACACTACATATTTTTTAATATGTTTAAAATATCCTACATTGCATAGACTAGGGAAACATATATTGTCCGATATGTTTCATGTAGTATATTTTTACAATTTAAATACATATCTTTCTGTATTAAAAATATATATTCTTAAAAGTGTTTATATATACTGATGCACAATAAAAATGCAACAGTCTAAGTTTTACAACAGTAGCTAATTGGGCACATAATGTTATTTACATTTTAAATAGTGAACAGATAGGTTTGTTCATTGTTTGAATAGTATTGTTCCTTGGGATAACAAAATTGAGCTCATGATGAACAAAAGTCATGTGATTTCATAAAAACGCCAGACGCTCAGTGTTTGGTATTTGAGTTTTTAAAATTGCCAGAATGAGTTGATTAAGAATCTGTATAAATAGCTGTTCAAAAATACATTATTTTAATAACGCAAGAACAGTAAGAGATACAACAATGCCCCGCTTGAGTAATGAAGATCTCCTGGTTGCTACGGCATGATTGAAGGCGGCCTGTCTGAGAGAAGTTGACTGGAGAATGAGATGTTCTGCTTCAACAATCAACAGACTAGTCCAGAGAAACCAACAATACATTGACAAAGTCCTTGAGGCAACAGTTTTTCCATTCCTGCAAGCCAATCCAGAAGTGTCAATTTTCCAGTAGGACAATGTAAGACCACACAGTGCTAGGATTACAATTGCACGACTTCAATAATACAATGTCGAGGTTTTGCAGTGGCCAGCTTTTTCTCCTGACCTGAGTCCAATAGAACAACTGGGGTCAAATCCCCAGTGTCATCCACAGGAGACAACCACGACCAACCAGTTGGCTACAGCTGCACAGAAAGAGTGGCTAGCCAGAGACTGATCGGGTCTCCCGTGTCAACGCTGCCAGGATTACTAACTTTGTAATGTTTTCATTTTGACAGTGTGTCACTTTCATGCTGGAAACTTATCATAATTCTTTGATATTTATTTTTGTTCACATTTTCTGTTGTTTGATATCTATTTTTAAAATATTTGATTAAATCCATTAGACCTGATCCCTGCGTTTCTTTTGTGCATCAGTATATGTTTTGTAAAATGTATGGAAGTGGCCATTATTTTTCATGTTGCCGATATATCCAATATATCACTTGCGGTGGATGCGGTGTCCGTATACGTTGAATATACAGATGCCTCGGGGTGTTGTGATATATTTGAAATGTAAAACTGTCCAAAGCACCTTTGACCATTGTTCCATAGTTCAATTTCTGTGTTCTTGTGTATATGTTAGCCTTTTAGTTGTGTCCCTTTTCTTAACAGAGGTATTCTTACTGCAACACATCCTTTTAAGTCCTGATTTCAAGAGTGAGCTTTGTACTGTTGATTTGATGGACGACGACATCTGTGCCTTCTGCCAGTTCTGTTGTCAATTCAATGCTTGTCTTCTTTCTGTTCCTTAAGGATATTATCTTCAGGTATTGCTTATCTTTGTTAGACAGCTAACAATTTTTTGCATCACCCTGTAGAAACAGCAGTTTTGCATCACCATACAGAATTAACACATTTTGCTTCATAAAGCCAAATTAAACAGGCTGAATAATGTTACGTTAACATATTGAATTACGTACCTCTTTGTAGTTTTCCTTTAAACTAATGAAAAAACTGACAAGAATTGAAAAATTACATTTTGAAATCTAACATGAAATACTGTGCAGTACTACTGTTATATGGCTTCTGGTAGTAAAAAAAAAATGTTTTAAAAACTCTAATGTTGGTGTTAAAGCACAAGGTGTATATTTAAAGTATTGACTAACAACATTGTGTGCTGTTTGAATATCACACTGTGTGTGGTCTAAAAAACAATTAGGTCATGAAGCGATCTTAACCAGAGATTCAGCACAAGACCAGTGGAGCAGTGGAACCAGAACACTTTCAGCATCATTGTGCCACTGATACACGCAGACATGTAAATAAAATAAAGCATTCTGACATGATAGAGAAATTTTAGTGGCATTCGGTACCTTCAGATTTAGGACCATCCAGGTCAAAAATGCATTATTTAGTAGATATTTCAAATATTTAGAACGTATTGATTTGGACCAATCAAAATACATAAAATAGTATGTGTTCTAAATAAATGTAAATAAACAATTTATTTTCTACTTAGGGCTGGCCATTTTACAGCAGTACCTATTACATCGAGTCTGGTCATTTTGTAGTCGTGCAGCATAATTACAAGAGTAGCCCAATCAAATTCGGGATAACATCTTTTTAATTTCAGATATGAAATACGTTTTTAAAAAATCAAGAAAAAGGAAAATTGCAAATCATGGTAGTGAGAGATTCTTCCACAGTGCAAAAATGGACTTGCTGAGTGCTGCTTACTTCTTGAGACAGACGATGTTGACCGAGACACAGTTCAGTTTGTATTTACAATGTACACGATTGTTTTCAGTTTTTTTTTCTAATTATATTTATTTCAGTTTTACACTAAAATATTGAGTTAGCACAACTAATATTAAATTCAATGTCAGATCTTTCAACACTTGTTTAAAATTACATATTAGTTACAGTGGGGTTACCTCTGAATTAAAACGATTTCTAAGGCTCTGAAACTGCTGTTTGATGCTGTCTCTGAGGGTCCAGATCTATCCATCTTTTACTAGACTTTACCCAACACCAAGTACATATAC